>NC_081559.1:109075775-109132310 GCF_022355385.1 Mustela nigripes
TCTTACGCTGTTGGTGGGGATGCAAGTTGGTGCAGCCTCTTTGGAGAACAGTGTGGAGATTTTTCAAGAAATTAAAAATAGAGCTTCCCTATGACCCTGCAATTGCACTACGGGGTATTTACCCCAAAGATACAGATGTAGTGAAAAGAAGTGCCATATGTACCCCAATGTTTATAGCAGCAATGGCCACGGTCACCAAACTGTGGAAAGAACCAAGATGCCCTTCAATGGACGAATGGATAAGGAAGATGTGGTCCATATACACTATGGAATATTATGCCTCTATCAGAAAGGATGAATACCCAACTTTTGTAGCAACATGGACAGGACTGGAAGAGATTATGCTGAGTGAAATAAGTCAAGCAGAGAGAGTCAACTATCATATGGTTTCACTTATTTGTGGAGCATAACAAATAAAATGGAGGACATGGGGTTATGGAGAGGAGAAGAGAGTTGAGGGAAATTGGAAGGGGAGGTGAACCATGAGAGACTATGGACTCTGAAAAACAACCTGAGTGTTTTGAAGGGGGGGGTGGGAGGTTGGGGGAGCCAGGTGGTGGGTATTAAGGAGGACATGTATTGCATCGAGCACTGGGTGTGGTGCAAAAACAATGAATACTGTTATGCTGAAAAGAAATAAAGAAAATACTAAAGATGACTTAAATAAAAAAACTTGGTAAACAAGAAAGTCAGTGAAACAAGAAGATGATTTATTTTTTTTAATAATAGAATCTATAAAACACTAGCAAGACTGACATAAACAAGAGAAGGTTTGAATGAGAATTTTTTTAAAAAAATATCTTATTTGAGAGAGAGAGCATGAGCAGGGAGAGGGGCAGAAAGAGAAACATAGTGCCCACTGTAGCAGGGAGTCTCTCGTGGGGCTTGATCCCAGGACCCTGAAATCATGACGTGAGCTGAAGGCAGATCCTTAATGGATGAAGCCACCCAGGCACCCGTTGAGGGAACAATTTTGGGAGTTAAATTCAATAGCACCATAGATCCTGTAGCAATATAGACAATGAGGGAACACTACACACAACTTCACACTCAAAACTTTGACAACTTAGGAGAAATTAATACCTCAAAAATCAAGTTAATATAAATAATCTGAATAGTTTTATAACCATTAAGGAAATTGAATTAATAAATCTCCAGAAAAAGAAATCTCCAGGAATATATAGCTTAACTTGAAAATTCTACCAAATATCTCCAGGAAATTTTCCCAAAGTATCTTCCAGAAAAATATTAAGGCAAAGTGCTTCCCAATTCATTTCCTAATACCAAAAGCCTAAAAAGGCGAAACTTCCCTAAAAAGGGAAACTACAGACCAATACCTCTAATGAACTTAGACGCCAAAATCCTCAACAAAATATTACCAATGACTCCATCAATTTATAAAAGAAGTTATACTTTAGGTCTAAATGGGATTTTTTTTTTTCTGATATACAAGGGACAGTAAATCAGTGTAATCCACCATATCAGTAAGGTAAAGAAGAAAAGTCATGTCACTGAAACAGAAAAAGTATATAACAATATCCAACTCCCATTTATAATAAAAACTATTAAGTTAAGAATAGAGAAGAATTACCTCAACTTGAAGAGATTTCTGACTTTGGTCCTTTTGGACATCTCAACAAGGTATTGTTCTTATTAATACTAAAATATCTCCTTTCCTTCTTGGAAACTTCTTAAAGGCTTTACTCAGACACATCTCCTCCATGACTAATACAATCCTCATTTATTAGCCAGAAGTCTGGCTAATAAATGAGGAAAACAGATAGATAGATAGATAGATAGATAGAGTTTATATATATATTTATATATATATAAAATATTATATTAACAAAATATATTAATCATTAAAATATATTTATATTTTATATATAAATATATAAACTATATATAGTTTATATATTGATTTATATTGATTTATTGATATATATTGATTTTATATTATATATATTTATATTATATATTGATATATATTGATTCATTATATTGATTATATATTATTATTGATATATTGATTATATATATATATGCTAAAAGAAAACCATGTAATGTTATTTATTATTACATGTCATGTTAGCTTTTTCCATTAATGATAGCATGTTCTTATTTTTTTTCTTTTCAATTTTTTATTTAAATTCTAGTTAATTAACATATAGTGTCATATTGATTTTCAGAGTAGAATTTGGTGATCCATCACTTATATATAACACCCAGTGCTCATCATAAAAGTGCCCTCTTTAACACACATCATCCATTTATCCCATCCTCTACCCACCTATTCCATCAAACTTCAGTTTATTCTCTACCATTAAGAATCTCTCATGGTTTGGGGCACCTGGGTGGTTCAGTGGGTTAAAGCCTCTGCCTTTGGCTCAGGTCATGATCCCAGGGATCAAGCCCCACATCAGGCTCTCTGCTCAGCAGGGAGCCTACTTCCTCCTCTCTCTCTGCCTGCCTCTCTGCCTATTGTGATCTCTGTCTTCAAATAAATAAATACAGGGGTGCCTGGGTGGCTCAGTGGGTTAAGCCACTGCCTTCGGCTCAGGTCATGATCTCAGGGTCCTGGGATCAAGTCCCGCATCGGGCTCTCTGCTCAGCGGGGAGCCTGCTTCCTCCTCTCTCTCTCTGCCTGCCTCTCTGCCTACTTGTGATCTCTCTCTGTCAAATAAATGAATAAAATCTTTAAAAAAAATAAAATAAATACAATTTTCAAAAAAAAAAAAAAGAATCTCTTATGGTTTGCTTCTTTCTCTCTCTTTTGTATCCTTCCAATGTGTTCATGTTTCATTTATTAAATTCCAAAAATGAGTGAAATAAAATGATATTTGTCTCTCTCTAACTGACTTATTTTGCAACTGTCATTGCAAATGGCAAGATTACATTCTTTTTGATAGCTGAGTAATATTCCTCTGTGTGTGTGTGTGTGTGTGTGTGTGTGTGTTTGTGTGTTCATCTGATCTCTCCCTGCAGATTCATAACTCTGCCCCTCCCACCACATGACAGGTAGTGCTTTTCTGTTTGTAAAGATCCAGATATATATTCTTATATCTTGGGCTGATTTCATGGGTGTTCAGAACGGTTTGGTAGATATCCAGCTGAATTCAGAGGACTGGTTGAAATGCAGTCCCTTACTCCTCTGCCATCTTGCCTATCCCCAGACTTTTTTTTTTTTTTTGACATCTTCTTTATCCATTCATCAGTCAATAGGCATTTGGCTCTTTCCATAGTTTGGCTGTTATTGATAATGCATCAGTAGAATATTCTTAAAAGCAGGAATTAAAGATATAGTTTTTTTTATATTAACTACTGTACCCACTATTGTAATAAGCTAATTGAAGTTCTGTGTAAATTAAATT
The DNA here is from genome assembly GCF_022355385.1 of Mustela nigripes. NCBI lineage: Eukaryota > Metazoa > Chordata > Mammalia > Carnivora > Mustelidae > Mustela > Mustela nigripes. The sequence continues at coordinate 109,079,147 of NC_081559.1, forward strand.
AAGGGAACAGGAAAAGAAAGATGGTAAATTGAGTAAAAATGAGGAGAAAAAAGAAAAAAGAGCACTGGACTGTAAGAAAAGTCTGTGTTCTATTTTATATTGTGTAATATTTAGTAAGTCAAATAATTTCCACAGTTTTGTTTACTCCATATAATATTGAAAGAAACTTATCTACCTTAATTACAGTAAAAGCTATTAGGCTGAACTAAGAATGTCATTGTTCATAGAGAAGGAGCCTTGAGCTAAGTGAGCTAAGCATGAGAAACCTCTCATAAGTGTGTTGAAGCAGGGGGACAAGCATGAGGAAATAGCATTCACCAGTGGTGGTGTGTTCAGGTGAAGAAAGACTGAATGGGGATTAATAAGTGGAAGGAGTTGGCACAGAGGGCTTCATCAAGAGGTGTGACTATAGAGGTAAATATGATGAGGTTGGGGCGGCGATGTAAGGCAATAGCCAAGAAGCTCAAAGACCTTCAGTGTGAGGAAACCACTTTGTAGATGAAATGGAAAGGGTAAGTCCACAGAAGACAAGAAAAAGTAACTGAGCATCTAGATCTGGTTTGGGGCCATAGAAAGCTTTCCTGAGGACGCAAAGTACATTGCAAGTCCCTTGCAAGTGACAAAGACCCTAGTAAAACTACCATCAGTGAAAAGAGGAACTGACTGACTCATGTCACCTAAAGGTTGAGTGTAAAGTTGTTCTCACAGTCTCTATGGAGTGCCATTGTTCTCTCATTACCACTTGTCCAGACACTGTGCCTGTCTGCTTCTCCCTCTCTTAATGGTGTCATTCTCCTTCTATAAGCAGGTTTCCTCAAGGTGGAGGAAGGGGGTATGGAGGATGTACAGGTCTGGCTAGGCTGCTGCAAGCCCACGATTACTTCATTTTAATTGGAGACCACCAAATAATGCATGTATTTATTCCTGGAATAAATTCTGTGGCAAAAACCAAGTGAAGACCCTATGTCCACCAGTGGAAAAGGAGTAAGATCTTAATGTTAGTAGATCCATCAGAATCTTGTGAAATAGAGAAGCCACAATTTCCAAAAGCATTTCATTTGTACTGAAAGGGAAAAAAAGTCTGCTGGACATTAAAAAAAAAAAAAAGTTCATTCTATATGCAAACATGAATGATTAGTAAATTATTGCTTTGGGCAATATATCTTAGGATGCATGATAAATTTCTCCATGAACTTGAACTCTGGTGATGGCTCCCTTACTATTAAAACATACTCTTCCCTTGGCTCCTAAGAAGCACACGTGTGACTTAAAGTCTTCTTGCTCTTTCTCAGTTGTCCCTGAAAGTCTTCTTTCCTTTTCTTCATCCTTGCTTTAACCTTTATGGGTTGCCACTGCTACACACCCCAGGCTTCCACTTTATATTGTCTTGTTGAACAGTTCTCATCACTTCTGTAGTTTCAACTCTCACCTCCTAAAACATGAATTCCAAAACCACAATTTCCTAATGCCCAACTGTCCAACCATTTCTTAATGCTCAACTGCTACTGAATATCGCTTACAATTCATCCCAGAGACATTTCAAATCCAAGCTTCAATTCAAAATTTATTACCTTCCCCTTTGAAAGCTTATCCTTTTTCATATATTCTACATTTCAGTTAATGAATGGTACCCATTGTCCAAGCATAAGTTACAAAACAGTTTTTCTTTTTCTAACTTCAAACAATGTTACCAAGACAAATTCAGTTTACCTCTTAAATAGTTCTTGAATCTTTTTCATTTTCTCCAAATTCACCTCACTTTCTTAGTTCAGGCCTTCAACATCAGTTCCGATTTTGTATATCCACTATTTACTATGTGCTGGACTTATGACTCAGGACTTAATATATGCTCTATCAAGTAATCTTTAAGCCAAACCTAGACATTATATTCTGTTCACTCTTTTCTTGCTCCTCTGCAATGTAAAAGTAGACGCTAATTTGATTTAGATGGTAGTTTTCAAGAGGCAGCTGCATTACTCTTCACACGCACATGGACAAGATTGGGACCATTTAGAAATGGCTAGAGAAAAGACCCTGTTGGGATTTTGTGGGAAGATCAAGAAAGTTAAAAGCCCTACAATCACACAGTATAATACTACATGATGGAGAAAGGCCTCAAATAAAATAATGATTGTGTCTCTTTTGGGAAATCACCAGATGAGATTATTGATTGAAATGTATTCCCAAGCCAGAACTCACTCATCAGGTGCTTGAAAGAAGTTCATAGATGTGTGGTCCTCTCTTTCATTCCTTATGGGTGTGCTTTTTCTTTCTATACACAAACCCATGCACTTTGGCCATCTTTATTTAGTCTGCTCTTCGCTTTGGGTCAATTCATTCATTCACTTATCCAACAGCTATATGTTGACCAACTACTATGTGCCAGGTACTCTGCTAAATGCTGGGTACTAAACAACATTGACTGTTTCTTTCACGCAGAGTTTACAGTTGGACAGATAAAAAGCAACTAATAATAACACAAATAAATGCAACTGCAACTTACATAAAAACAATGAAAAGAAGATACATGGAGTTGCAAGCAAATGAATTGAAGATATTGGAACTCTGGACCTGGACTGGGCAAGGGAGTGGGAGGCACAATGAATTTTGTTTTGTTTTGTTCTTAAACTGATAGCCATGTTAAGATATAAGGAATAGGTAGGGGGAGCAGACTAAGTAAAGATGGGCAGAGAATGGAGAGAAAGGAGGAGATTTTCTAGAAATAGTAAGCAACAGCTTGTAATTCTCCTGTGGCAGAAAGAACACATTGAAGCTAGGGACTGGATTGATGGAGTGTGTGGAATGGATGAGGCTGGATGATCAGGCAGGACCAAAAAATTCATGGCTTCAAACTCATGCTAAGAATGTGAAGCCACAGGTCAAGTGTCATGGGAGCCAATTAAATCATTCCAAAAGGTTTGATACTGATCAATCGCATTTTGAGATAGGTCACTCTGACTGCATCATGAAAAAATGGTTTGGAATACAGCAAGATGGATACAGTACTCAATTAGTTTGCAATTGTATTAATTGTGTTAGCGAGGTGTTAGCAAGGTTAGCAGAGCAGAAAAGAAAAAAAAAAACTTGAAGATTTTGAAAGTAATTTATTAATAACATGTGGAAGTCATCCTTTAGTCCTAATTTGAGACCCTGTGCTTCAATTTTGGTCTCCAGGATTCTTAAAAATGGTATCAGCTCCCACTAGACCTTGAAGATGTTATTTTCCTTCTTAACTAATATGTCTTATGTCCTTAATAGTGTTGTGTTTGTTTTAAAGTGGTCCTTTTGTTTTAAGGAACTTGCATAAAAGCAAAACCATAGTAAGAAATTGAGCCAAGTTTAAATCTAGCAGTCTTAATCAAGTCTTAGCTCTTCTGAAATACTAGTCTACACTGTGCCTTTATGTAATGAATGGTCTTCTAACCAGGATTCTTACCTCAAGTTCTACCATCCCATTCAGTGACTCTCAAAGAACTTTTGAGTAGACCTCAGACCAGCAGCATCAGCATCGCCTGTGAATTTGTTAGAGGCACAACTTTTCCAGCCCCATTGCAGGATTCTGAAGCAGAATTGCAGAATTGCTGGCTTTGGACCTAGAAATTGGTGAATTTGATGCATGAACACATTTTGAAATAAAGTCATTTAACTCATTTCCACACAGGTTCTAGAAGAAATGCTTTGAAAGTTTTTTTCAACCAAGAGTCATAAACTGTGAATGAACTCTGATGAACAGATTCCCTTCCCATATTTTATCCAGCCCTCTCAAGCATAGCCATAGCCGTGAAAATTAGTAACTCAACAATTGTCTCTCCAAAATTGAACTCCAAGCTTCTAAGATAATACTTGGAACACAGAAGTGCTCATTATTTGTTGATTAAATGCATACAATGCATATCTTTTATTTCCCACTTTTTATTTTATTTTATTTCTTTTCAGTGTTCCAAAATTCATTGTTTATGCACCACACCCAGTGCTCCATGCAATACATGCACTCTGTAATACCTACCACCAGGCTCACCCACCTTTCCAGCCCCCTCCCACCCAAAACCTTCATTTTGTTTCTCAAAGTCTATAGTCTCTCATGGTTTGTCTCCCCTCCAATTTCCCCCAATTCACTTCTCTGCTCCATCTCCCAATATCCTCAGTGTTATTCTTTATGTTCCACAAGTAAGTGAAACCATAAGATACTTGACTCTCTCTGCTTCACTTATTTCACTCAGCATAATCTCCCCCAGTCTGTGCATGTTGATACAAAAGTTGGATACTCATCTTTTCTCATGGGGGCACAATACTCCATCATATATATGGATCATATCTTCTTTATCCATTCATCTGTTGAAGGGCATCTTGGTTGTTTCCATGGTTTGATGATTGTAGCCATTGCTGCTATGAACATTGGGGTACAAATGGCCCTTCTTTTCTTTTCTTTTTTTTTAATATTTTATTTATTTATTTGACAGACAGAGATCACAAGCAGGCAGAGAGGCAGGCAGAGAGAGAGGAAGGGAAGCAGGCTCCCCACCAAGCAGAGAGCCCGACATGTGGCTCGACCCCAGAACCCTGGGATCATGATCTGAGCCGAGGGCAGAGGCATTAACCCACTGAGCCACCCAGGTGCCCCACAGATGGCCCTTCTTTTCACTACATCTGTACCTTTGGGGTAAATACCCAGTAGTGCAATTGCAGGGCCATAGGGTAGCTCTATTTTTGATTTCTTAAGGAATCTCCACACTGTTTTCCAAAGTGGCTGCACCAACTTGCATTCCCACCAACTGTGTAATAGGATTCCCCTTTCTCCACATCCTCTTCAACACATGGTGTTTATTGTCTTGTTAATTTTGGCCATTCTAACTGGTATAAGGTGGTATCTTTTTTTTTTTTAAGATTTTATTTATTTGATAGAGAGAGATCACAAGTAGGCAGAGAGGTAAGCAGAAAGAGAGAGAGGAGGAAGCAGGCTCCCTGCCGAGCAGAAAGCCCAATGTGGGACTCGATCTCAGAACCCTGAGATCATGACCTGAGCTGAAGGCAGAGGCTTAACACACTGAGCCACCAGGTGCCCCTGTAATGTGGTATCTTATTGTGGTTTTGATTTGAATCTCCCTGATGGCTAATGATGAGGAACATTCTTTCATGTGTCTGCTAGCCATTTGCCTGTCTTCTTTAGAAAAGTGTCTGTTCATGTCTTCTACCCATTTTTTGACATGATTGTTTGTTTTGTGTGTGCTGAGTTTGAAGTGTTCTTTATAGATCTTGCATATCAGCCCTTTATCTGCAGTGTCATTTGCGAATATCTTCTCCCATTCCATGGGTTGCCTCTTTGTTTCCTTTCTTCCCTTTATTTCTTCTCACTCTTTTCTTTGCTATGCAATGCTTTTGATCTTGATGAAGTCCCAAAATTTCATTTTCGCTTTTGTTTCCTTTGCCTTTGAAGACATATCTTGAAAGAAGTTGCTGTGGCCGATGTCAAAGAATTTGGTGCCTATGTTCTCTTCTATGATTCTGATGGATTTCTGCCTCACTTTGAGATCTTTTACCCACTTTGAGTTCATCTTTGTGTATGATGTAAGAGAATGGTCGAGTTTCATTCTTCTACACATAGCTGTCCAATTTCCAGCACCATTTATTGAAGAGACTGTCTTTTTTCAACTGTATATTTTTTCCTGCTTTGTCAAGGATTATTTGACCATAGAGGTGAGGGTCCATATCTGGGCTCTCTATTCTGTTCCATTGGTCTACGTGTCTGATTTTGTGCCAGTACCATGCTGTCTTGGTGATCACAGCTTTGTAATAAAGCTTGAAAGCAGACAACATGGTGCCCCTAGTTTTGTTTTTCTTTTTCAACATTTCTTTAGCAATTTGGGGTCTTTTCTGGTTCCATGCATGCAAATTTTAGGATTATTTGTTCCAGCTCTTTGAAAAATGCCAATAGAATTTTGATTAGGATGACATTGAAAGTATAGATGGCTCTGGGCAGTATAGACATTTTAACAATGTTTATTCTTCTGATCTATCAGCATGGAATGCTCTTCCATCTTTTTTCTGTCTTCTTCAATTTCTTTCATGAGTGTTCTGTAGTTCTTCCAGTAAGGATCCTTTAACTCTTCAGTTAGGTTTATTCCCAGTTATTTCATGGTGCTATAGTAAATGGAATTGATTCTCTAATTTCCCTTTCTATTTTTTCATTGTTAGTGTATAAGAAAGCAACTGATTTCTGTACATTGTCTTTGTATCCTGCCACATTACTGAATTGCTGTATGAGTTCTAGAAGTTTGGGGGATGGAGTGCTTTGGCTTTTCCATATAAAGGATCATGTTACCTACGAAGACAGAGAGTTTGAGCTCTTCTTTTACAATTTGAATACCTTTATTTCTTGTTGTTGTCTGATTGCTGTTTCTAGGACTTCTAGTACCATGTTGAACAACAGTGGCAAGAGTGGACATCCTTGTTGTGTTCCTGATCTCAAAGTGAAGGCCGTCAGCTTTTTCCCAGTGAGGATAATACTCGCTGTGGGTTTTTCATAGATAGATTTTATGAAGTTGAGGAATGTTCCCTCTATCCTTATGCTTTGAAGGGTTTTAATCAGGAATGGATGCTGTATCTTGTCAAATGCCTTTTCTGCATCAATTGAGAGAACCATGAGGTTCTTCTCTCTTCTCTTATTGAGTTGTTCTATCACATCACTTGATTTATGAATGTTGAACCACCCTTGTATCCCCTGGAAAAATCCTACCTAGTCATGGTGGATAATCTTTTTAATGTACCATTGGATCCTATTAGCTAGAATCTTGCTGAAAATTTGGCATCCATATTCATCAAGGATATTTGTCTGAAATTCTCTTTTTTTGGTGGGGTCTTTGCCTGTTTGGGGGATCAGAGTAATGCTGGCTTCATAAAAAGAGTCTGGAAGTTTTCCTTCTGTTTCTATTTTTTGAAACAGCTTCAGGAGAATAGGTATTGTTTCTTCTTTGAATGTTTGGTAGAATTCTCCAGGGAATTTGTCAGGTCTTGAGCTCTTGTTTTTTGGGAGGTTTTTGATCACTGCTTCAATCTTGGTACTAGATATTGGTCTATTCAGGTTATCAGTTTCTTCCAGATTCAGTTTTGGAAGTTAATATGTTTCTAGGAATACATCAATTTCATCAAGGTTGCTTAACTTCTTGGCATATAACTGTTGATAATTTCTGATGATTGTTTCTATTTCCTTGGTGTTAGTCATGATCTCTCCCCATTTATTCATAATTTTATTAATTTGGGTCGTCTTTCTTTTATTTTGGATTAGTTTGGCCAATGGTTTATTGATCTGGTGTATTCTGGATTTTTCAGTGTTTTTGAGGGAAGCTTGGATGACTATATATTTCCCCCTTAGGACTGTCTTTGCCGTATCCCATAGGTTTTGGACCGAGTGTCTTCATTCTCATTGATTTCCATTAATTGTTTAAATTCTTTGATTTCCTGGTTAATCCAAACATTCTTTTTTTTTAAAGATTTATTTATTTATTTGACAGAGAGAGATCACAAGCAGGCAGAGAGGCAGGCAGAGAGAGGAGGAAGCAGGCTCCCTGCTGAGCAGAGAGCCCAATGCGGGACTCGATCCCAGGACCCTGAGATCATGACCTGAGCCAAAGGCAGCAGCTTAACCCACTGAGCCACCCAGGCGCCACCAATCCAAACATTCTTAAGCAGGTTGGTCATTAGCTTCCAAGTTTTTGAATTCCTTCCAAAATTTTCTTGTGGTTGAGTTCCATTTTCAAAGCATTGTGGTCTGAGAATATGCAGGGAATAATGTCAATCTTTTGGTATTGGTTGAGCCCTGATTTGTGACCCAGTATGTGGTCTGTTATGGAGAAATTTCCATGTGCACTCGAGAAGAATGAGTATTCTCTTGTTTTAGGGTGGAATGTTCTGTACATACCTATGAGGTCCATCTGATGCAATGTGTCATTCAATGCTCTTCTTCGAGTGCAGATCCTTTGACTTTTGGGGTACATTTATTCCCAGGTTTCTTATGGTTTTTGGTGCTGTAGTAAATGGAATCAATTCTCTAATTTCCCTTTCTATATTTTCAGTGTATAAGAAAGCAACTGATTACTGTACATTGATTTTTTTATATCTCTTTTGATTGTTGTTTTCCTCCTTTGACCTTTGCCTATCATAATCAGTCTTCCAATTTATTTTCAGCTGAGCCTATTTTCTTACAATTCTTGTAAGGGTAGACCACTAGTATCAAAAGGAAGATAAACATCATATTCCCCATGCTCAAAGGGAAACATTGCCCTTAGGGAGGCAAGAGTCATTACACTACAAGTAAGATATTCCCAGTGCATTTTTTTTAAAAACCTCATCATTTCCCTCTGCAAAATGTCAAGAGCGATTTGGCTAAGAACTCATAACTTTGTAGGTAATAAAATAAGCATGGATTTTATAATCATATCTTAAGACTAAAGGACTCAAAGGAATTTTAAATAAATTATTTCTCTAAATGAGTGATTGTGTTAATTGTCATATCTAGAATTTAGCTTATCTGTTAATATGCCCTGGTGAATTCAGTGATATGGCTTCTTCCCAAGGTGCTTGTGGCTATCAGGATGCCATTCAGACAGGATAGAATGCCCACCCCAAGGCTAAGTAAGAAACATTATCTCAGCAAATCTGTACCCTGGAAACATATGGGCAGAGGAGAAATTAACACTGGAAGCTTAAGGGGTAATAGACATATGACATTATCACTAAGAAAATCCATTTACATATTCAAATCAAACACTCTAGTGTCTAACTATTTAAATGCACCTATTGATCTTTCAGTTTCAATAAAATTACCCTCATCTTGATTACACATTTAACCTTCTAGATTTTGAGAAAACACCCCCCTTCCAGAAATTTCTCTCTTTCTCCTTGTATATTACGTTTTAATACTTTCTTTATTTCCCTCTTTCTTTCTTTTTCCCTTTTTTCTTTCCTCGCACCCCTCAATCCTAAAATTCATAGTACTTTTAAAGGAATCCCAAGATCTATTACATTGAGTACAAAAAAAAAGAAACGCAATACTCTTCCTTTCCTTTAGGAACTTATTATCTTGCCTAAGAGATTAGACTATTTCCCATTGTTTAGACCAACTGTGAGATGACAGGAAATCACAGTGGTCAAAGGCACAGATGCACAGATGCTGCAGTTACTACATTCCTTGAATTCAAACTCACCACAATTTGGTTGTGTGATTTTGGAAAGTTCTTTAATTTTCTTATGTAAAAATAAGGTTAAAACAATATAATCTTACATTTATGATTATTATGAAAAACAAATAATACATAAAAAGTTCTAAAAAATTAAGCACATAGCATACTTTATGTAAACATTAGTTATTATTTAAGTGCAGTAATAAAAGGAAGTGCTATGAGACAGATGTCACCTCTGAGATAGAGAAATGATGTGGCAGAAAGAATATTCCTTTTTTTTTTTAAAGTTTTTATTTATTTATTTGACAGAGAGAAATCACAAGTAGACAGACAGGCAGGCAGAGAGAGAGAGAGGGAGGGAAGCAGGCTCCCTGCTGAGCAGAGAGCCCGATGCGGGACTCGATCCCAGGACCCTGAGATCATGACCCGAGCCGAAGGCAGAGGCTTAACCCACTGAGCCACTCAGGCGCCCCCAGAAAGAATATTCCTAAAGCAACATTATTTAAGATGAGAAGTTAAGAATTTAAGTACCAGTGTATCCATTTATTAAATATATGCTGATTTTTTTTTCTTTTTAATATGCTAGGACCAGGGTGAGACACATGAAATAAGGGAACGTGTGTGTGTGTGTGTGTGTGTGTGTGTGTGTGTTGGGTCTGTTATCAAAGGAACGAGACTGAGACAAAGTGAAAGTTGTGTAAAGCTTTATTCTATGCCAAGCATTAGAAGTCAGACTGATCAGCCAGGGCCACCTCCAAAGAGAGCAACCCCCCCTTGGTCTTACAGGTTAGTTTTATAGGGCACAACCACAGACCTCTATGTATGTGGCTTTGGTTGATTGGATGTCTCCTACCTGTGTGTTTTAGTAACAGTTACCCAGAACCAATACTAGTAACTGCAGAGGTGTTTATTAAACAACAAAATGGCTACCTAGGCAACATGGAGTCACTCTGGCTAAGCAGGCCCAGGCAGGTTTTAACGTGGAATCGGCCCCAACATTCCCCCCTTTTCTTTGGAGATTAGTCAATTCCTGACTCTTTCTGAACTGTAAGCAAACCAGTCTCCGGTGGGGGCCTTAAGGAAGTTAGTAAGACTATTAATAAGACTATTATGGTCCATTGGGTTGTTTTAGGTCAATGAGGTATTCTCTGGCTACTGCTGAGTAGGAACAGGGTTAAAAGTGACCATGTTATGAAACCCTTTTGAGTCTTAGTTTTAGTCCACAGTTGGTGGAGTCCACTGGCAGTGGCTTCCATTTCTGTGGGGGTATCTTGTTTTTGGCTCATTTGATGTGACATATGTGAATCCAGGCCCTGATGTTTTCTGTTTTTACTTCCTTGGGGGTAGTCAGGATGACAGTGAATGGTCCCTTTCAATGAGGCTCCAAGTTTTCCACTTGGGGGCAGTGTATTCAAACCAAGTCTCTGGGTTGGTAAAGATGTGGTTTCACCTCTGTCTCTGTCTCAGTGTAGGCAGTTTGGATCCCTGTATGGGCTTTTTTTAAAACAGACTCTAGTGCCTGCAGTGACTGGAGTACAGACTGATCAGTCATTTCCGCTAGGGCAACCTCTTGTAGCCAAGGGCAGAGTGGAGGGGGTCTCCTGAACATTATTTTAAATGGGGTAGCCTTGTTTAAATAGGGTGTACATCATGACCTAAGGAGAGTGAAGGGAAGGAAATCCACCTATTCACCGCCAGTCTCCAGAATTAACTTTGTCAAGGTTTCTTTAAGAGTCCAATTTATTCTCTCTACTTGTCTGGAACTCTGGGGCTGGTAGGCACAGTGTAGTTTCCAATTAGTGCCCACGGCCTTGGCCAATGCCTGTGAGACTGAACTCACAAATGCAGGGCCGTTGTTTGACCTGATCTCGAAAGGCAACCCAAACCTAGGAATTATTTTTTAGTAGCTTTTGGCTACCATTCCTGACATTTCATATTTGGTGGAAAAAGCCTCTACTCAGCCTGTAAAAGTATCCACAAAAACTAACATATACTTGGGTCCATATTTTTCTCATTTTATTTCTGTAAAATCCACTTCCCAATAAATTCCTGGTTTTCTACCTCTTTTTATTTTTCTCTTTCCATCCTAGTTTTTCCCGCATTCACCACCTGACATTGAGCACATCTATCAATCACATCCTGAGCCATATGCCCTAATTTAGATTAGGGCTTGCTTGCTTGCCCATGAGCTCCTTAAGTTTGCATATTCCTAAATGAGTGTCCTGCTGTATTTGGCTTACTAATTTTTTCTAGTAGCCCAATCCCCTTTATAGTCTAATTTAGTTCATGTTTGTAAATATTTTAAATCTTTCTCTGAATAGTTTGGTTTTTCTTGTAGGACTGGAGCCAGGAGTATAACCAGTTCTTGTGCCATTTCTCGGGCTGCTTACTTTGCAGCTTAATCTGCTAATTTTTTTTTTCCTTCTTTTTTTGAAACCAGATCAGTCTCCTTTTGGTGCCCTGGGCAATGCATAATGGCCACCTCTTTTGGGTCCCAAATAGCCTGGAGGAGAGTCAATATTTTTTCTCTGTTTTAATTTTTTTTCCTTCTGCTGTTAATAGGCCCCTTTCTTTATAAATAGTCCCATGTATATGGAGAGTAGCAAAGGCGTACCTACAGTCCATATAGATGTGTGGCAGGGCCACTCTCCAGAGCTCCTCCTCAAGAGAAAGCGCCACAGTTCCTGCATACCTCTTTTCATCAGCCATGTAGCTACTCTCATCTGTGAACAGAGTTATCTCTGCATCCGGCAGGGGAGTGTCTCTGAGATCCGGCCTTATTCCTGTGACTGGGGTTAGGATTTTCTCTGCAGTTGTGTGGGTGGAGCAGGGGTATCAATTGATTACCTGTTTTCTGGACTCAGACAGTGAATACACTCCCTTGTGGAGATCAAAGTCTAAATAAGTGGCTCGTCCCCCGCAAGCATGACTCATAGTCCTCAGTGGCTATTAGCAAGTACTATGGTCAGTCAGTTCCTCTGGCAGCAACGTGGATGGATTCATCACCACCAGGGGCCAGAAAGTCACTTTCAGTTCATTGAGGAGGAGGGTCTGATACCCTGTCACCCAGGCGTTTGTTTTTGTCCAGGCAAGCTGGCCTTGCAACACTTTCTGTGTGTCAGACCACTTAAAAGCAAAAAGGGTTGCTGGGGGAAAGGGGGTTGGGGAGAAGGGGGTGGGATTATGGACATTGGGGAGGGTATGTGCTTGGGTGAGTGCTGTGAAGTGTGTAAACCTGGTGATTCACAGACCTGTACCCCTAGGGATAAAAATATATGTTTATAAAGAATAAAAAATTAAAAAAAAAAAAGCAAAAAGGGGCTGAGACTCCTTTGCCAAAGGTATGTAGAAAAATGTATCCTTGAAATTTAAGATGGTATACACAGTTCTTTGGGGGCCCAGGAGGGAGAATAGGGTATAGGGATTAGGCACCGTCAGGTGGATATCTTTAACTCATTTGTTGATTTCCTGCAAGTCCTGAATGGGTCAGTACTCCCCAGTCTCAGCCTTTTAGACGGGAAGCAAAGGTGTGTTTCATGGAGACTCGCAAGGAAGGAACTAGGATCCCGTCTCCTTGGAGGTGGCTAATGTGTTTTCTGATCCCTTCCTTTGCTTCCCAGGGGAGAGAGTACTGCCAGATGTGAACAGCCATGGCCATCTCTTTTAACTGTATTATTACTGGAGGCAGTTCACTTGGCCAGCCAGGGGCTTCCCTTCTGCCAAGACTTCAAGAAACATGATCTGTAGGGTTTGAAGAAGGCTTCCCTCCCCCATCTCCTCTGGTTTTGGAGACTGGCTTGTAAAGGAGGTGTTCATCTACTGCTGTCACAAGCATCTGCACAATGGGCTGTCCTAAAGTCACAGACATGTCTCCTTCTGAGAACTGAATGCCAGCCTGTAGTTTGTGGAGGTCTCTTCCCATCAGGTTATACGGGGTATTAGAGAGGACCAAGAATCAATGCTGGACTATTCCCGAGGTCAAATTTAAATTTTTGTTGTCCATTTATGTTTTTTGTGTGTGTCATTTGCCCCTTGTATCCAGACTTCCTCTCCAGATAGTTTTTCCATAGGCTTTAGTAATGAGGAAAATTTGGCTCCCGTGTCCACCAAGAAATCAATTGATTTCCCCTTTACCTCAATTTTAGCCCGAGGTTCTGGGAGGGGCTCCAAAACATGGCCTCTTCAGTTTTGGGGGTCAGCATTGCCATCTTGCACTCCCTGGCCCAGTGTCCTTTTTTCTTGCAGTAAGCACACTGATCTGAATCTAAGTCTTCCCATCTGCTTTTTCTGTGCTTAGGCTTTTTTTGTTTGTTTGTTTGTTTCCACTGACCATCGCCTACTTGCCTTTTTTCTTTTTACTGATCTCTTTCCCCCTGTCTCCTTCCTGCCTCATGTAATGCCAAAACTTTAACTATTTTTCTAGGCTGTTTTTTATTTTTTTTTTAATGTGTATCCCTGCTTTTAAACATCTTTTCTGCTATTCCCTCTAACTCAGCCAGATTTTTCTTTTCAAATTCTTTAATTTTCTGAAATTTTCTCCTTATATTTGGGGCTGACTGACTGGCAAAGGCAAGATTTATTGTCCTCTGATTTTTGGGCACCTCAGGGTCAATCGGGCTATACATTTTATAGGCTTCAATAAGCCTTTTTGGAAAAGCCCCCAGAGACTCATCCTTACCTTGAGTTACTGCACTAATTTTAGATAAATTTATGGGTCTCTTCATAGCCGCATGGAGGCCTCCCAGTAGAGTCTGGCAGTAGAAATGTAGGCTCTCTTTACCTTCATCAGAGTTTGGATTCCAGTGTGGGGGTTCCTTTGGGCAGTAGTCCTCCATTTGCTGGGGATCGAGGCACCATGTTACTAGTTCTGGAAATTCTTACCCATTTTAGTTTAATATATTGAATACCTGTACAAACCTACATCAAGTACTCAATGCTTTAGTATTTTATCCCATTTGGTTAAGACTTAGATGTCCATAATTTAATTCCATTTGTCATCCAACCAAAACTTTAAAGTTTAGGTTACCAAAGATTTTGAAAGCTACCTTAACAATTACCCATTAAAAGTTTGAGACAGACAATTAACCATCAGTTCAGTCATTTCTTTGTTAACAGATTTTTATAAATAACATGACCTTATTTGATGTTAAGTAAACTTTGATTGAAGTTTCACATTTGCTGATGTAACTTTAAAGACATTTCTATCTTAATTAAACCAACAAACTTAACTTAGTTTAAATACTGATTTACATTTCACCTGTACCCATTCCATTTTGAATGTTTACCTGAGACTCGGGTGGGATGATCTGGAATGGGGGGGGGGTAGTGGCTGCTCTTCTTGTTCCTTGACAGTGAAGAGAGAAGGAGCTGTGGTGAGGAAACACCAAGGATGGTCTAGAGGCCAGTTATGCAGGCCATACCCAACTTGGTGCAGAAACAGACAGGGGAGACAGAAGAACAAAGTGCTGCCAGAAGGCAGAGAAAGGATTCCCAGTTTTAGAGAGTTTTCCTGGGTAAACCTTGTCACCCGACAAGGTGGCTTTACCTTGAAATGCTGTCCCTTACTCCCTGTTTGCTCCATTTCTTCAAACACAACAAACAACACAACAGACAACAAAGACAAGACACAGAAAACCACAGACCTAGCGGCCCTTACCCAGAAACTGCTGCTGATGGGGATTTTCTTGGTCCCCTACAAACATTCGCCAGTGGGGATTTTCTTGGTCCCCTACAAACAAGCAACATAACAGACAACAAAAAGACAAGACAAAGACAACTGCAGACCCAGCGGCTGGTGGCGATTTTTCGGTCCCCTGCAACCACCTGCTGGTGGGGATTTTCTCGGTCCCCTGGCCACCTAGGGGAACTTGAACCCCCTGGCGATCTACCAGAAGAGGGATTGCGCATCCCCATATCCACTCCAGTCCTGGGGAGCAATGCCACATCCAGCTTCTCCCTGCTGGGCTATACCCTGGAGCTCTGCAACCAGACAGACAGACCAGATCTCGCAGAATAATATCTCGAGATCCTACCTCCAGAGGCTTTCCCCAGAAATTCTGATGTTGACTCAGTTCTCATCATTCCAAATGAGCCCCCAAATGTTGGGTTCCATTATCAAAGGAACGAGACTGAGACAAAGTGAAAGTTATGCAAAGCCCTGACTGGCCAGGGCCACCTCTGAAGAGAGAGACCCCCCCCTTGGTCTTAAAGGTTGGTTTTATAGGGCACAACTGCAGACCTCTACATATGTGGCTTTGGCTGAATGGATGTCTCCTACCTGTGTGTTTTAGTAACAGTTACCCGGAACCGATATAGTAACTGCTGAGGTGTTTATTAAACAACAAAATGGTTACCTAGGCAACATGGAGTCACTCTGGCTAAGCAGGCCCAAGCAGGCCCTAGGGTTTTGACAGGTTTTAATGTGGAATCGGCCCCAATAGTGTGGTCTATCCCACAGTGTAAATACTAGAGCTTTTCAATGCAACATGAGGACAACTGATGGTCATTTTACTATAAAGTTTCCCATGGAGTTGGCTGAGGATATCATCAGGCATGCTACCTCACATTTGACCTCTACAAAATATTGCTTTCTTTCCCTCTACAAGGATATACCCTAATAAATACCCTGCAAATTCCATCTCTAGATATGCTTCTCAGAAAACTCAATGTAGAGCAACTGCTCACACAGGTCTATGGGGGTGGCATTTCCATATTTTTTATAGTACCCTTGATTTTACACATGGAGAAACTTGGGTAAGACATGAGAGGAGGCTTCCCCCCATTAATAAAATCTACAGTAATCAATCCAGAATTCAAATTGTAATCCCTTAATGACAAGACTCACATTCATCCCAATATTCATAGAGAATATTATAGATATTCCAAGACAATATTCGGTTAATAAAATTTGGATTTCTACAATAATTAATAAAGTTTTATGTTTGCATACGTGTAACCATTTAGATTTAAATACAATTTCAAGTCAGAGAAAGCTATTTTATTACTCAGGTGTCAGAAAGTTTGCTTCAAAAATGTAATGTCATTCACATGTAGAACCCAGTATTCATATTTTTTAACTAATTCCATATTTATTTCTTCTTTTTATGTTCTATTTGTAATTTCTTATAAAAATTTAAAAATTGAGACATGTAGTTTGCCTTTTTCCCCCATATATTTCATTGCTTTTTTCTTAAATTCCACATATGAGTGGAATCATGTGTCTTTCTCTGACTGATTTTTTCACTTGGCATAATCCTCTCTAGTTCCATTCATGTTGTTGCAAAAGGTAAGTTTTCATTATTTTATGGCTGAGTAATATTCCATTATAAATATATATACCACATCTTCTTTATTCATTCATCAGTCAAGGGACACTTGGACTTTTTTCTATAATCTGGCTATTGTTAATAATGCTGCTATAAACATCGGGGTACATGTACACCTTTGAATCAGAATGTTTGCATCCTTTAGGTAAATACCTACTAATGCAGTAGCTACATGGTATGGTAGTTCTATTTTTATCTTTTTGAGGCAAAGCAGAAAACTGACTTAACTATAGAGAACATCCTAATAGTTACCAGAAGGGAGGTGGGCAGGGGGATAGATGAAGTAGGTGATAGGGATTAAGGAGTGCACTTATAATCAGTATAGGGTGTTTTATGTAAGTGATGAATCACAAAAATTCTACAGCTGAAGCTAACATTACACTGTATGTTAACTGAAATTTATTTATTTTTTAAAATTTATTTGATGGAGAGAGAGGGATCACAAGTAGGCAGAGAGGCAGGCAGAGAGAGGGGGGGAAGCAGGCTCCCTGCTGAGCAGAAAGCCTGATGCGAGGCTCCATCCCAGGACTCTGAGATCATGACCTGAGCCAAGGCAGATGTTTAACCCACTAAGCCACCCAGGTGCACCAACTAACTGAAATTTAAATGAAAACTTGAAAAAAAGGAAAAAAGGCATATGCTAATTATCCATAAATGTCTATGATCTCTTACTATGGGGAAAGGATTTAATAGAAAGCTCCTGAAACATAGTAACACTTGTAATCTCTTAGGAAGCTTTTCAAATATTTGAATTTTAGAACTCATGACTCACAAGCTAAGCAAACTGGAATCCCTGGGGAAGAGATCTAGAGAGTGTATATTTTAAAGGTTCTCCAAAAGATCTAAAGTGCAGCCAATATTGGAAGCCACTGGTTTTAGTTCAACTTGCTTCATGTACATTTTTAGATTACCTTTTTTTCAAAGCTATGTGACAGCTGATAAGACTATAGCATTCATCGATTCATTCATTCTTTCTAAAATGTATTTCTGAAACACATATTTCTAGAGCACTTGCCACATACCAAGCATTGAGTTAATACTTGGAAATTCAGAAATGAAAAATACACAGTCTTTCATCTGGAGAAGTAGTTTCTAGTGGAGAGTGGACCAGAATAGAGACATTTAAGAAACCAATTCAACTTTAATACTTGACATAAGTTTGTGTAATTAATTAAGAATGAGAGGTTTTTTAGTTCATGCTATTTTTTTATAGAGAGCATTGTGGGTCAGGTTACAGTTAAAATTGTTCAGAAGGTAATTATAGGAATTATTCAGAAAGGTGAAAGGATGAGATAATTTGAGGCAGAGGGAATGAATTCAGAGAACAAAATATCATGTTTTATTGAGGAACTACAAATAGCACCACTTCCTATTCAAAAGTCATGTTAAAAGCAAAGTATTAGTTTGTCAATAATATTAGCTTATTTCAACAAGTTCTGTGATATTCTAGATTTTTAAAAATCCCTGTTGTTATATATGAATTCAAATGCTTATGAAAAAGTTTATAGAAAATCAAGTTTAAGCATTGACAGCAATTTTGAATGACAACTATATCTTGAGCATTATGGTAAGGGCTTTACATATATTATCTTATTCAAAAAACAGTTTTAAAAAAGGCAGTATCAGCCCTATTCTTCAGGTGAGATAAATTAGGCTCAGAGAGGATAAAGTGCTTAAACAAGGTCTCATCTCATAAGAATTTGAAATCACAATAAGAACCTAAAAAAAAGCAGAACATGGAAATATCTGTATTTTCTCTACTGAGCCTTACTTTTACAATAATGAGTTTAGAGTTCTGAAAAATGCTCAATCTAAAATAAGTCTTAACAAGAAAGATTACTTTCAATGGTAACTTGCAAAGAAAATAAAATAACTGCATAATATATTGTAGGATTGTAAATAAGAATCTTAATACTTGACATAGTGTAGTTCATATGTAACAGATTGTAGCTAGTTGGTTTTTTAATTGTTTATTATTATTATTTTATAAACAAATAACATTATACATAATGTGTGATCATGTTTTCAGAAAATTTTACCTTACTTGGTATTTCCAAAAAACAAAAACAAAAACCACTATCTTATATTATATTTATACCCTCTCTGTGAAATAGGCCATCTCTACTTTAAAGATAAGAAAACAAAAATGTCTTCAGATTAAGAGACCTTTAAAGATCATAGCCTTAATGGATTAAGAAAAAAAAAAAAAGAATTTCAAAACAGTACCATGATCCTCCACTCATAGCTATGATTTAGAAGTTATTATCAAGCCAATCCTCCTACCAAAAACAAATAGGACAACTGTATAATACACATACACAGGTGCACACAAATACAATTATTCCATGATATTAGAAAGAAACACAGAAGTGAGGTCAATACACTATTTCATGTTTCCTCTAAAAGTGTTTGACCCATAGTTTTAAGCAAAGCAAGACGATAGCATAAATATCAAGAATAAAGCAGCTTCTGAGAGGCTAAGAAGATAAATAGAGCTTTTGAGAGCCTTACACCAACAAATATACAAAGAAACTTTGTCTAAATGAGAAATAGAGACTGTATATAAACACTCAGGCTCAGATTTGGGACTCTGAAAGATTTGACACTAAGAGTAGGAACAAATCATAAATAGACCATGAATTAAAACATAAGAGTCCAGACTCTATACATGTATGTAGATCCCAGATAGAAGTTTATGATTTGCCCCTTATCTAACTGGCTAGCAATCATTAAATTAAATCAACACAAAGATATATACCATCATGTGGCATCTCTAAAACTTTACTATACACAGCATCTAGGCTTTAATCATAAATTATTATTCCAACATCAAAGTAGTACAAAGAAAGAAAGAGGAAACAAAGATGAAAGAAAAGAAAAGGAAGAAAGAAGACAAGGAAAATAGAGGAGAGGAGAGGAGGGGAAGGGAGGGGAGGGGAAAAAAGGAAAAGGGAAAGGAAAGGAAGGGAAAGGAGGAAAAGAAAAGGAAAGGAAGGAAAAAGAAGAAAAGAAAAGACAGAAATAAACTCATAGATGAACCAGATATTTAAGTTACCATAAATGGATTCAAATTTTGTTCTGATTTGTATGTTTAACAAAGTAGATGGCAAGATATAAAAGTTTATCAGAAAGGGGAAATCAATAAAAAGATGAAATAGCAATTATAAAATGGATGGCTTCTAGTTAAGACTAAATTGGAGTAAAGTGAATCAGACATGATCTCTCACTGGAAACAAATTTAAAAATGAGAAAATATAAAAGATAGTTTCTAAGACATTGAACATTAACAAATGAAGAACAGTGATTCTAAGAGCTAAGAATAAAACAAAGAGAGTCTGATAATGACCATATTGTTTCCTTAATAGAGATTCCAAGCTGCAGTTCAAGAAAGAGGAACCGAGGAAGAAACCAGGAGACACCCTGAGTTGAAAAAATAGGGCTTAGCATCAGGGGAGGCCAAGGAGGCTAGAATT
Organism: Mustela nigripes; assembly: GCF_022355385.1. Lineage (NCBI taxonomy): Eukaryota > Metazoa > Chordata > Mammalia > Carnivora > Mustelidae > Mustela > Mustela nigripes. Next base: position 109,099,121 of record NC_081559.1, read on the forward strand.
TTCAAAGCAAGTACCAGAGAAAGCAGAGCTACACAGAGGATTACACATGGGATTCTAGACAGATGAAAAATGCCCCTCTTTTAGGTAATCCAAAGAGTATTGACAGATATATACTTGTAAGTAAACTACCTAAGGTATGGAAAGAAATACCAGAAAGGATTGGAAAGAATACTTTCTAGTTTCTAATCTTACAAGTGGGGAGCTTGGGAACCACCACTCTATTCTAACAACAAAAGCTAAAAAAGAAAAAAAAAAATCAAAAATCTATAATTCTTCTTGATTCATACAAGAAATGAGGTCACAGTGAAAACTGTTGCTTTCCAAACTAGAAATATAAACCAGAAAGTACAGAGAATCACAGCCCACTAGAGCAGAAGCCTCCATGGAATCCAGGGTCAGAGTAGGAATACCTGAACTGTAATTGACAGATTACTGTAAGCTCAGTGTGAGCATGTCTGAGAAATAAAAACTCCAAAAGATTCAGTCATCAGAGTCCCCCACATTTATGTGGGGTTTTTTTGTTTGTTTGTTTGTTGGTTTGTTTTACCATCCAAACAGGTACTCCAAGTGAATATCAGAAACATACACACACACACAAACAACTCATTATTCTGTCATGGGGAGGGTAAAAAAAAAAAAAAAACCTGTTTAAGTACAGAAGACCACTGTCTCTTTCTAAACAAGGTTTGCCTTCAGGAAAAAAGTATTTACCCAGGGCCAAACCATTATAGTTTATCAAAGCCTATATAACCTGGGAGAAGGGAAATTTCAGCTTCATTTATTTCTAACCTTCCATGTAGAGGAAATGAAATACCTCACTCTCCGGTTCCTCCTACTATCTAGCTGAGGTGTCCCACCTAAGTAGGGAGGAGAGATGTTAAGGACTGAGAAACACTTGTGAAATTTACATTTAGAAGCAAATGTTCATTAAAAAACTGAGACCTAATTATATGACCATAGAATGTTTCTCTTCCCACCACAACTTGTGACCAAATTACTAGAAGCCTATTTATAGAAGTTCCTTTTACCCAGTACTTGTCCAGCTATCAAGAACATACCACAACCCAAAAGCAAAAACAAAAAAACAAACAAAACAAAAAATGCAATTTGAAGAAACAGTGCTGCATCAGAACCAAACTCAGATATGGCAGGGATGTTGCAATTATCAGATCAGGGATTTAAAACAACTGTGATTAAGGTAAGAGCTCTACTGGATAAAGTAGATAGCATAGGAGAATAGATAGACAATGTAAGTAGAGAAGGGAATCCTAATAAAAAAGTAAAAATAAAATACATATATGTATATATATATATAATATATAATATATATATAATAAGATATTAAAGAAATTATTAAAGAAATGAACAATGTTTCTGCAGGGTTTATTAGTAGGCTGGACATAGATGGGGAAAGAATCTTTGAGCTGAAAGATATTTCAAAAGAAACCTTCAAAAATAAAAGCAATAAGAAAAATAGACAAAGCAAAACAAAACAAAACAGAATATTCAAAAACTATAAGACAACTACAAAAAAAATATGTGTTACAGGAATACCATAAGGAGAAGAAAGGCAGAAAGGGACAAAAGAAATATCTGTAACAATAAAGACTGAGAATTTTCCCAAATTAATGTCAGAAGTTAAACCATAGATTACAAGAAGCTCAGAGAATACCACCTAGGGTAATTTCCAAATATACAACATCTAGAATATCAAAGTACAGAGTATCAGAGATACAGTTCTGGAAAAAAAAAAAAAGAAAGAAAGAAAACTAACACCTTACTTATGGAGAAGCAAAAATAAGAATTATATCTAATTTCTCCAAAGAAACTAAGCAAATAAGAAGACAGTAGAGTAAAATAAAGTGTTAAGAGAGAAAAAAAATTAAAAAAACAAAAACACCAACCTAGAATATTGCACCCTACAAAGTTATCCTTCAAAAAGGGGAGAAAAATGAAGACTTTTTCTAACAAACAAAAATTAAGGTTTGTTGCCAAGAGACCTATATTGCAAGAAGTGTTAAAATAACTTCCATAGAGAAGGAAAATTATATAGGTAAGGAAATTGATTAAGAAAGAAATAGAGAAAGAAAGAGAAAGAGAAAAAGATAAAGGAAAAGAAAAGAAAGAGAGAAAATAGAGAAAATTAGAGGTGAGATTGAAGGCAAAATAAATTATTTTATTATTAGTTAGTCTAACAGGAAACAGTGTTCAAAATAATAAACAACAGCAATAACATATTCAATTACATATGCATATATACATATATACATGCTTATATGTGCATATATATATAATAAATAGCAGTGATGATATTAGGAATGAGAGGGTTTCTCACTATAGCGTTATTTGAAAATGGATTTGGATTAGTTACAAATGTATATTGCAAACTTTAAGGCAAAGCTCCAAGAAGAGTTTAAAAAGAGGCATAATGTATGCTAAGAAAAAAGAAGAAATGGAGTCATATAAAATATAAAAAGCTCAGTTGAGACCCATATTGGAAAACATGGTCTTTTTTTCTTTTGTGGAAAAAAAAAGTTCTCCCCTTTGTGTCTTTCTCTCTTTGAGTCTTCTTTACTACTCATATTTCTGATACTTCTGGTCACCAAATGCATGGAGATTTTATCCCACACCAAGAAATTATCTGTGATAGCAGCTGAGCATCATACAATTTAACTCAATTCTGACACTCTGTATCCAGAGACAACATCAGAGTCAATATATTAAAGGGCTCAGTTCCACAAAACTGCTTTTACCTACTTCAGGTGCCAATTTCAAATACTAGGGTCCCAGATTACCCACAACTTCTATCCAGCTTGCCTACAAATGAGGGATCCCCATGACCTTCTTCTCAATTTTGTTTAGTTTGCTAGAGCAGCTCACAGAATTCAGGGGGGAAAAGCCCACTTGTTTAAAATTATTAGTTTATTAAAGATTATAAAGAATACAGATGAATAGCCAGGTGAAGAAATAACACAGGGCAAGGTCTGGCCCCTCTCCCTTCTTTGAAGGATGGGAGGGAAAGCTGAAAATTCCAAGCCTTTAATCATAGCTTGGTCTTTTTGGTGACCATCCAGAAACCATCCAAGAGTGCAGTAAGAGTCATCTCAAAAGATCAAAAGATGTCCCTAGTCTTCTTACCCTTAGGAATTTACAAGGGTTTCAAAGCTCAGTGCCAAGATCTGGGAGAAGAAACTAATATATATTTTCTATTATTACACAAAACCATAAAATGGAGAAAAATGGTAAAAGGGGATAAGGGCAATAAGTAGAAAACAGGGCAAGGGCAATGAATAGAACACATAAATAAGATAGATATTAATCAAACTTCATCAATAATCACTTTGAACATCAATGGTCTAAATGTACCAATTAAAAGACAGAACTTGTCAGAGTGGATAGGAAATAAACCCAATTACATATTGTTTACAAGAAATCCACTTTAAACATAAAGGTACATATAAATTAAAAGTAAATGGGTGGAGAAAACATACCATTCTAACAACATTCATACATTCTAATCAAAGGAAACCAAAAAATTACATTAATTTCAGATAGAGTAGACTTCAGAGTCAGGAAAGTTATCAGGGATAAGGATGGGCATTATATGTTAAAGGGGTAAATTCTCCAAAAAGACATAGCATTCCTCAATATCTATGCACATAACCACACAACACTGAAATACATTGAAACAAAAACTATTAGAACTACAAGGAAACACAGATGAATCGTGATTATACTTGGTAACTTCAACAACCCTCTATCAGAAATGTACAGATCCAGCAGACATAAAATCAGTAAGGACATAATTAAATTCAACAACACCATCAATCAACTGGATATAATGGGCATGTATAGACTGCTTTATGCAACAATAGAATACACAGTGAATGGAACATTCACCAAAATGCACCACATCCTGGGCCATAAAACATATTTAGCAAATTTAAAAGAATAAAAATCCTACTATGTCTGCTATCAGATCACAGGGGAGTTAAACTAGCAATATCAAAGACAACATTACCAGGAGATGCAGTTTTTTGTAAACCAAACATATTTTTATTATATAATACAGTAATTTTGCTTTTGAAAATTTTCCCAAAGGGGTTGAAAACTGTGCATACATTAAAAAAACTGTTAGCAAATGTTTATAACAGTTTATTTCATAAATGCTAAAACTTGAAAAGAACCAAGACATCCTTAAATGAATAGATAAGTAAACTCTGGTATATCCAGACAATGCAATATATTCAGTATTTTTTTTAATGAGATACAAAACCATGAAAAGACATGGGCAAACTTTAAATGATAACTACTAAGTTTAAAAAGTCAGTCTGAGGGACGCCTGGGTGGCTCAGTTGGTTAAGCAGCTGCCTTCAGCTCAGGTCATGATCCCAGCATCCTGGGATCGAGTCCCACTTCGGGCTCCTTGCTCCGCAGGGAGCCTGCTTCTCCCTCTGACTCTGCCTTCCACTCTGTCTGCCTGTGCTCGCTCTCTCTCTCTGACAAATAAATAAATAAATAAATAATCTAAAAAAAAAAAAGAAAAAGAAAAAAAAAAGTCAGTCTGAAAAGACTACATCACACGATTCCAATTATATGACATCTTCAAAAAGATAAAACCATGGAGACATTAAAAACATCAGTTGTTTCCAGTGAATAGGGAAGGAGGGAGATATGAATAAACAGATCACAGAGGATATTCAGGTTATAAAATTATAATATCCCAATGATAAATGCACACCATTATACATTTGTCCAAACCCATACAATAGACAACACCAAGAATAAAATCTACTGTAAGCTATGGACTCTAAATGATAATAAACATGTATGTTTGTCAATTATAACAAATGCATCACTCTGGTGAGAGAAGTTATCTGCGTGCAAAGAGGGTAATGTAAAAAATCTTAGTACCTTCTAAGGTACTTTTTTTCTGTGAACTTAATACCACATTCAAAAATAAAATATATTAATAAAATAAAAAACAGACATACACAGTAGTACTTAGAGGTCACAAAAATGATATAGTGTCTATTACCACCCAGCTGATTGCAAATTTTAATGAGTCACAAGGTATTGGGTACAGTACTCAGGGGATCTTATCAAAAGAGTGGGAAATGATTTACCTTACAATAATGTCTTTCATGACCTCCCTTAACAAATATCAAAAGCAATATGCATAGAATCAAACTATTGCCAAATATTGTAAATGTATTCCAGGAAAGGGTTAAGAAAAAAATTAGAAACGTAAAAATATCCAACACTAGGTAAAATTCACTGTTTGAACCCAACTATAAACTACTAGCATGCAAAGAAGGAGGAAATAATGATCCAAAATGAGGAATATAATCAGTCAATCCAAACTTATCCAGAATTGACAGAAATGTTAGAAGAGAAAAATCTCAAATAGTTATTACAACTATATTCCATATGTTCAAAAAGCTGGAAGTCATATTGAACATGTTAAATAGAAAGAAATTTACTAAAACTTAAATTGTATATGTAAAAATGAAAAATATAATGTCTGAGAAGAAATATAATACACTGAATGAGATTTGTGACAGGTTAGACAATTTGGATGTTAAAAAATAAATAATTAGTAGACTGAGAACATAACAATAAATACTTTCCAAATTAAAAATAGATTAAAATATTCAAAAACCATAAACAAATGAACAAAAAAATAAGGATAGCATTATCGTTAGTAATCAGGGATACAACTTCAATTAGCTTAAATTATAGAGTATATGAAAAAGAAAAAGATGTGAAGATGTAATGGCCATTTTTTTAAAAATCAGTAGAAATTCTAAACCAACAGATACAAGTATCAGAAAAATGCAAATTAAAACCATGATATGGTACAGTACACCTATAAAAATGGCTAAAATTGATTAACCAAATCATGTGCTATCAAAGACATGGAGGAAGTAAAATTCTCACACACTGCTAGTGGGATATAAAATGATACACTCACTTTGTGAATATTTGAGCTCTCTATATCTGTAGTTATGAATATAGAATATTCATATATATATGAATGAATCATTCTAGTTCCATATATTTATACATATTTCTAGAAATGGAAGTAGACACATACAAAGGCTTAAATGCAAAAGTTCATAAGCCAAAAACTCAAAGGAACCTATGTGCATGTCAAGGTGTGATTGGATAAACTGTGGTACATCTACACAAAGAAATACTGCTCGGTATTAAAGTCCAATGAAATATTGATCATGCCATTAGCAAACTATTATCCTAAGTGAAAGAAGCCAGTCAAAAAAAGCACATATCCATAACAAAGTAAACAACCCAATTAAAAGTGGGAAAAATACTTAAATAGACACCTTCTGAAGAAGATATATGAATAGCAAATAAGCACATGAAAAGTTGCTCAACATTATTAATCATTACAGTGATGAAAATAAAATCCAAGATGTTGTACCACTTTATGCTCACTAGGATGGCCATTCTTAAACAAACAAAAAAACTGAGTATAAGTGTCAGCCAAAATATGAAAAACCTGGAGACCTTATGTGTCGCTAGTGGGAACATAGAATGGTGCAGCCACTCTGGAAAATAGTATAATGGGTCCTCAAAAAAATTAAATTACTGGGCGCCTGGGTGGCTCAGTGGTTAAGCTGCTGCCTTCGGCTCAGGTCATGATCTCAGGGTCCTGGGATCAAGTCCCGCATTGGGCTCTCTGCTCAGCAGGGAGCCTGCTTCCTCCTCTCTCTCTCTCTGCCTGCCTCTCTGCCTACTTGTGATTTCTCTCTGTCAAATAAATAAATAAAATCTTAAAAAAAATTAAATTACTAATATATGATTCAGGAATTCCACTTCTGGGTATATACCTAAAAGTTGAAAAGAGGGACTAAAACAGATACTTGTAAAACAGTGTTCATAAAAGCATCATTCACAATAGCTAAAATGTGAAAACAACGCAAAGTTTCATCAAGAGATGAATAGCTAAACAAAATACGGTATAGAAATACAATGGAAGATAATTCAGCCTTAAAAAGCACATGAGTTCTGATTCATGTTACAGAATGCATAAATCTTGAAGACATTATACTACATAAAATAAAACAGACCCAAAAGGGCAAATACATGAAGTACTTTATATGAGATACCTAAGAATAGTCAAATTGTAGAAACAGGGTAGAAGAGTACTTACCAAGGGATGGGGAAGGAAAGAATACAGAGTTACAGCTTAATGGGTACAGAGTTTGTAGTTTAGGATGATGTCAACAGCCCTGCACTGTATGGTGGTGATAGTCATTCAACAATGTGAATGTACTTAATGCCAGAAAATAAAATATAGGTATATCAGAGGAACACCGACAGAAGACATGAAAAAAGTTTTAATAGAAGCCAAAGCAAAAAGACATACTACGTTAAAAAAAAATACAACTAGGGTTGCCTGTGTGGCTCAGTCAGTCAGGTGCAGACCCTTGATTTTGGGTCAGGTCATGATCTCAGGGTCATGAGATGGAGCCCAATTTTGGGCTCACCACTGGTCAGGAGGCTGCTTGGGATCCTCTCCCTTTCCCTCTGCCCCTCTACCACCACACCCACTCATGTGTATTCACACACTCTCTCTTTAAAACTAAATAATAATGATAATAATAATAATAATAAAACTAAAATAAAACTGCCAAGCATGAATGATGGAAGCTAGATAAATGGAATATGTTTACTAAAATTTTAAAGGAAAAGAACTGCAAATGTAAAAATAAAAGCAATAACTGTGTGTGTACATATATCTGTATATATATATATATATATATATATATGATTCCTATATGTATATTAGTACATTAAAATATGTAAATAGTATAGTTAGTAGTATGTATATATGATTAAAAACAGATGGAAAACAGTGAACACAGAAACAACAGAACTTACATTTGCTCTTAGAATATCCACCAAAATTTTTCATATGTTGATTTATAAAGTAATTCCCAACAAACTTCAAAAAAAAAAAAAAGAAACCATACAGAGCATAATTTCTATTAACAGTGGAACTAAGCTGAAAATGAATATCCAAAAAGGATGACTAGAAAATTCTCAACTATTGGAAATTAAACAATAGATTTATAAATGAGTTGGAGGGTATATTTTCAAAACACATAACACGCAAATGTTTTGTATTTAAAATATATGAAGAACTGGGGGGAGGAGTCAAGATGGCAGAGAAGTAGCAGGCTGAGACTACTTCAGCTAGCAGGAGATCAGCTAGATAGCTTATCTAAAGATTGCAAACACCTGAAAATCCATCGGAGATCGAAGAGAAGAAGAACAGCAATTCTGGAAACAGAAAAACAACCACTTTCTGAAAGGTAGGACTGGCGGAGACGTGAATCCAAAGCAACGGGAAGACAGACCCCAGGGGGAGGGGCCGGCTCCCGGAAAGCGGCGGAGCAACGAAGCACAAAATCAGGACTTTTAAAAGTCTGTTCCACTGAGGGACATCGCTCCAGAGGCTAAACCGGGGCGAAACCCACGTGGGGTCAGCGTGGCCTCAGGTCCCGCAGGGTCACAGAAGGATCGGGGGTGTCTGAGTGTCGCAGAGCTTGCGGGTATTGGAACAGGAAAGCTGGCTACAGAGACAGAGCTGACAGTGAGCTCGCAGCTCCGTGTTACCTTGAACCGGTCGCAGGCTCGGTGAGCTCGGAGCGTGGCTGGAGGTCAGGCAGATGTGAATAACTGGGCGCTATTCTCTGAGGGCACACTGAGGAGTGGGGCCCCGAGCTCTCGGCTCCTCTGGGCAGGAGACCAGGAGGCCGCCATTTGTATTCCCGTCCTCCAGAACTCTACGGAAAGCGCTCAGGGAACAAAAGCTCCTGAAAGCAAACCCGAGCCGATTACTCAGCCAGGCCTCTGGTAAAGGCGGTGCAATTATGCCTGGGGCAAAGACACTTGATAATCACTACAGCAGGCCCATCCCCCAGAAGATCAACAAGAAATCCAGCCAAGACCAAGTTCACCTACCAAGGAGTGCGGTTTCAATACCAAGGAGAGCAGCAGAATTCCAGAGGAGGAGAAAGCAAAGCACAGAACTCATGGCTTTCTCCCTGTGATTTTTTTTAGTCTTGCAGTTAATTTATTTTTTTATTTTTCATTTTTTGTTTTTTTTTCTCGCCTTCGGGTAAAAAATTTTTTTAACTTTTACCCTTTTCTTCTTTAACGTTTTTTAACTAGTTTATCTAATATATATATTTTTTCTTTTTTATATTTTTCTTTATTCATTGTCTTTTTAAAAATTCATTTCTTCTCTTCTCTTTTCTTTTTTCTTTTTTTTTTTCTTTATTCCTTTTTAAACCTCTTTTTATCCCCTTTCTCTCCCCTCACGATTTGGGATCTCTTCTAATTTGGTTAAAGCACATTTTCCTGGGGTTGTTGCCACCCTTTTAGTATTTTACTTGCTCCTTCATATACTCTTATCTGGACAAAATGACAAGACGGAAAAATTCACCACAAAAAAAGAACAAGAGGCAGTACCGAAAGCTAGGGACCTAATCAATACAGACATTGGTAATATGTCATATCTAGAGTTCAGAATGACAATTCTCAAGGTTCTAGCCGGGCTCGAAAAAGGCATGGAAGATATTAGAGAAACCCTCTCAGGAGATATAAAAGCCCTTTCTGGAGAAATAAAAGAATTAAAATCTAACCAAGTTGAAATCAAAAAAGGTATTAATGAGGTGCAATCAAAAATGGAGGCTCTCACTGCTAGGATAAATGAGGTAGAAGAAAGAATTGGTGATATAGAAGACCAAATGACAGAGAATAAAGAAGTTGAGCAAAAGAGGGACAAAAGGGACTGGACAACCAGGGGAATTCGAGAGATAAGTGACACCATAAGACGAAAAAACATTAAAATCATTGGGATTCCAGAAGAAGAAGAAAGAGAGAGGGGAGCATAAGGTATACTGGAGAGAATTATTGGGGAGAATTTCCCCAATATGGCAAAGGGAACGAGCATCAAAATTCAGGAGATTCAGAGAATGCCCCTCAAAATCAATAAGGATAGGCCCACACCCCGTCACCTAATAGTAAAATTTACAAGTCTCAGTGACAAAGAGAAAATCCTGAAAGCAGCCCGGGAAAAGAAGTCTGTAACATACAATGGTAAAAATATTAGATTGGCAGCTGACTTATCCACAGAGACCTGGCAGGCCAGAAAGAGCTGGTATGATATTTTCAGAGCACTAAACGAGAAAAACATGCAGCCAAGAATACTATATCCAACTAGGCTATCATTGAAAATGGAAGGAGAGATTAAAAGCTTCCAGGACAAACAAAAACTGAAAGAATTTGCAAACACCAAACCAGCTCTACAGGAAATATTGAAAGGGGTTCTCTAAGCAAAGAGAGAGCCTACAAGTGGTAGATCAGAAAGGAACAGAGACCATATACAGTAACAGTCACCTTACAGGCAATACAATGCAACAAAATTCATATATCTCTCAATAGTTACCCTGAATGTTAATGGGCTAAATATCCCTGTCAAAAGACACAGGGTATCAGAATGGATAAAAAAAAAAACCCCATATATATGTTGCCTCCAAGAAACTCATTTTAAGCCTGAAGACACCTCCAGATTTAAAGTGAGGGGATGGAAAAGAATTTACCATGCTAATGGACATCAGAAGAAAGCAGGAGTGACAATCCTTATTTCAGATCAATTAGATTTTAAGCCAAAGACTATAATAAGAGTTGAGGAGGTACACAATATTATACTCAAACGGTCCGTCCAAAAAGAAGATCTAACAATTTTAAATATCTATGCCCCCAACATTGGAGCAGTCAACTATATAAACCAATTAATAACAAAATCAAAGAAACACATCAACAATAATACAATAATAATAGGGGACATTAACACTCCCCTCACTGAAATGGACAGATCATCCAAGCAAAAGATCAACAAGGAAATAAAGGCCTTAAACGACACACTGGACCAGATATATTCAGAACATTTCATCCCAAAGCAACAGAATACACATTCTTCTCTAGTGCACATGGAACATTCTCCAGAATAGAACACATCCTCGGTCCTAAATCAGGACTCAACCGGTATCAAAAGATTGGGATCATTCCCTGCATATTTTCAGACCACAATGCTCTAAAGCTAGAACTCAACCACAAAAAGAAGTTTGGAAAGAACCCAAATACATGGAGACTAAAAGCATCCTTCTAAAGAATGAATGGGTCAACAGGGAATTAAAGAAGAATTGAAAAAAAATCATGGAAACAAATGATTATGAAAATACAACGGTTCAAAATCTGTGGGACACAACAAAGGCAGTCCTGTGAGGAAAATATATAGCGGTACAAGCCTATCTAAAGAAACAAGAAACGTCTCAGGTACTCAACCTAACCCTACACCTAAAGGAGCTGGAGAAAGAACAAGAAAGAAACCCTAAGCCCAGCAGGAGAAGAGAAATCATAAAGATCAGAGCAGAAATCAATGAAATAGAAACCAAAAAACCAATAGAACAAATCAACGAAACAAGAGCTGGTTCTTTGAAAGAATTAATAAAATTGATAAACCCCTGGCCCGACTTATCAAAAAGAAAAGAGAAAGGACCCAAATAAATAAAATCATGAATGAAAGAGGAGAGATCACAATTAACACCAAAGAAATACAAGCTATTATAAGAACATACTATGAGCAACCCTACGGCAATAAATTTGACAATCTGGAAGAAATGGATGCATTCCTAGAAACATATAAACTACCACAACTGAACCAGGAAGAAGTAGAAAGCCTGAACAGACCCATAACCAGTAAGGAGATTGAGACAGTCATTAAAAATCTCCAAACAAACAAAAGCCCAGGGCCAGATGGCTTCCCAGGGGAATTCTACCAAACATATAAAGAAGAAATAATTCCTATTCTCCTGAAACTGTTCCAAAAAATAGAAATGGAAGGAAAACTTCCAAACTCATTTTATGAGGCCAGCATCACCTTGATCCCAAAACCAGAAAAGGATCCCATCAAAAAAGAGAGCTATAGACCAATGTCCTTGATGAACACAGATGCGAAAATACTCAACAAAATACTAGCCAATAGGATTATACAGTACATTAAAAGGATTATTCACCACGACCAAGTGGGATTTATTCCAGGGCTGCAAGGTTGGTTCAACATCTGCAAATCAGTCAATCTGATCCAACACATTAATAAAAGAAAAAACAAGAACCATATGCTACTCTCAATAGATGCTGAAAAAGCATTTGACAAAGTACAGCATCCCTTCCTGATCAAAACTCTTCAAATTGTAGGGATAGAGGGCACATACCTCAATATCATCAAAGCCATCTATTAAAAAACCCACCGCAAATATCATTCTCAATGGAGAAAAACTGAAAGCTTTTCCGCTAAGGTCAGGAACACGGCAGGGATGTCCATTATCACCACTGCTATTCAACATAGTACTAGAGGTCCTAGCCTCAGCAATCAAACAACAAAAGGAAATTAAAGGCATCCAAATCGGCAAAGAAGAAGTCAAATTATCACTCTTCGCAGATGATATGATACTATATGTGGAAAACCCAAAAGACTCCACTCCAAAACTGCTAAAACTGATACAGGAATTCAGTAAAGTGTCAGGATATAAAATCAATGCACAAAAATCAGTTGCATTTCTCTACATCAACAGCAAGACAGAAGAAAGAGAAATTAAGGAGTCCATCCCATTTACAATTGCACCCAAAACCATAAGATACCTAGGAATAAACCTAACCAAAGAGGCACAGAATCTATCCTCAGAAACCTATAAAGTATTCATGAAAGAAATTGAGGAAGACACAAAGAAATGGAAAAATGTTCCATGCTCCTGGATTGGAAGAATAAATATTGTGAAAATGTCTATGCTACCTAAAGCAATCTACACATTTAATGCAATTCCTATCAAAGTACCATCCAATTTTTTCAAGGAAATGGAACAAATAATCCTAAAATTTATATGGAACCAGAAAAGACCTCGAATAGCCAAAGGGATATTGAAAAAGAAAGCCAACATTGGTGGCATCACAATTCCGGACTTCAAGCTCTATTACAAAGCTGTCATCATCAAGACAGCATGGTACTGGCACAAAAACAGACACATAGATCAATGGAACAGAATAGAGAGCCCAGAAATAGACCCTCAACTCTACAGTCAACTAATCTTCGACAAAGCAGGAAAGAATGTCCAATGGAAAAAAGACAGCCTCTTCAATAAATGGTGCTGGGAAAATTGGACAGCCACATGCAGAAAAATGAAATTGGACCATTTCCTTACACCATGCACAAAAATAGACTCCAAATGGATGAAGGACCTCAATGTGATAAAGGAATCCATCAAAATCCTTGAGGAGAACACAGGCAGCAACCTCTTCGACCTCAGCTGCAGCAACATCTTCCTAGGAACATCGCCAAAGGCAAGGGAAGCAAGGGCAAAAATGAACCATTGGGATTTCATCAAGATCAAAAGCTTTTGCACAGCAAAGTAAACAGTTAACAAAATCAAAAGACAACTGACAGAATGGGAGAAGATATTTGCAAACGACATATCAGATAAAGGACTAGTATCCAGAATCTATAAAGAACTTAGCAAACTCAACACCCAAAGAACAAATAATCCAATCAAGAAATGGGCAGAGGACATGAACAGACATTTCTGCAAAGAAGACATCCAGATGGCCAACAGACACATGAAAATGTTCTCCATATCACTCGGCATCAGGGAAATACAAATCAAAACCACAATGAGATATCACCTCACACCAGTCAGAATGGCTAAAATCAACAAGTCAGGAAATGACAGATGCTGGCGAGGATGTGGAGAAAGGGGAACCCTCCTACACTGTTGGTGGGAATGCAAGCTGGTGCAGCCACTCTGGAAAACAGCATGGAGGTTCCTCAAAATGTTGAAAATAGAACTGCCCTATGACTCAGCAATTGCACTATTGGTTATTTACCCTCAAGATACAAATGTAGTGATCCAAATGGGCACGTGCACCCGAATGTTTATAGCAGCAATGTACACAATAGCCAAACTATGGAAAGAACCTAGATGTCCATCAACAGATGAATGGATCAAGAAGAGTGGTATATATACGCAATGGAATACTATGCAGCCATCAAAAGAAATGAAATCTTGCCTTTTGCAACAACATGGATGGAACTAGAGCATATCATGCTTAGTGAAATAAGTCAAGCAGAGAAAGACAACTATCATATGATCTCCCTGATATGAGGAAGTGGTGATGCAACATGGGGGCTTAAGTGGGTAGGAGAAGCATCAATGAAACAAGATGGGATTGGGAGATAGACAAACCATAAGTGACTCTTAATCTCACAAAACAAACTGAGGGTTGCTGTGGTGTGGGGGTTTGGGAGAAGGGGGTGGGATTATGGACATTGGGGAGGGTATGTGCTTTGGTGAGTGCTGTGAAGTGTGTAAACCTGGTGATTCACAGACCTGTACCCCTGGGGATAAAAATATATGTTTATAAAAAATAAACAAATTTAAAAAAAGGAGAAAAAAATATATGAAGAACTAATACAAACCTATAAGTTATAGAAAACCAAATAGAAAAGTGGGCAAAATACTGCACAAACCAGAATATACGATATCTACTAAACATGAAAATGTGCTCACTTTCATTGGCCATCAGTGAAATATAAATTAGAACAAGATATATTGCCATTATGCCCCCATCAATATAGCTAAAATAATAAAATCTCTGTTAAGTGTTCAAAAGTATGTTGGTTCTGTCATTCATTGCAGGTGGAATGTAAATTGTTACAACCACTTCAGAAACCTGGCATTACCTACTAAGTTTGAAAATACACATGCTCTATGACACTGCAATTCTATCTTCAACCATATAGCTAGGCTAAATGTGTAATTAAGTTCAATGAAAGACACATACTAAAATATTAACAGCACTCATTGTAAATGTTAGAAACTGGAAATAATCTGCATTTTTATCATCTATAAATTGGAAAAATAAATTGTGGTCTCGTTATGATAAATAAACCATTCACAAAAATAATATTAAGTGAAAAAAATTTTAAAAGCATCTGTATTATGTTACTCAATTTATAGGAAGATCCCAGTAAAACTAACTCCATGTTGACAGAAGATAGCATAGTATTACCTTTACGGAGGACTGGTTAGTGATTGGAGGGTCCATGGAAGGCTTTTGAGTAGCTGATAATACTTTATTTTTCAATCCAGAACATGGGAATGTGGGTATGTTTGGTTTGTGAGAATGTACTGAGCCGAACACTTACTATGTGTACATTATCAAAATGTTAACACAAAACAACACACACCTTTTTGGCTCTGTCTTACCTTTCCTTTTAAAGGCTGTGTTGTCTCAATATTCATATGTAGACCTTCTGAAAATTCAGAAATGATGGTCATCGTTAACAAGTGTTAACTAATGGCCTACACTCTGCAGGGTTTTATTTAAGGTCTGTGACAACATGAAATTCTGTATATGATACAGTCCATGCCCTGTTGGGGTTTATCATCAAGTTGGGGAGAATTTTATAAACTAACATTAAAAATACCCAGCAATTATACTATTAGGTATTTGTCCAAAGGATACAAACATAGTGATTCGAAGGGACACATGTAACCCAATGGTTATAGCAACAACATCCACAGTAGCTAAAATATGGAAAGAGCCCAGATGGCCATTAACTTATGAATGGATAAAGAATATGTGATATATATATATATATATATATAGATAGATAGATAGATAGATATACACACACAAATATACATATATATACACTCATATAGATACATATATATATTTATAATATATATTTCATATATATATTACTCAGCCTTCAAAAAGAATGAAATCTTGCCATTTGCAATCACATGGATGGAACTAGAGGGTATTATGCACCAGAAATTTAATAGTTAAATGTCAGATTATTTCTTATTTACTTAAGATCTCTTCAAAATAAACTGATGATATAGAAGCCAATAATATATAAACACCAAATGATTACAAATATTAATGTTTTCTTAATATTAAGATAAAAGGAGATTGCCCTTCAAATCAAAAATAAACATCTAATTGCAGTGGTAATTGCATTTTAACTAATTTCATGCAAACTGATTATTAAAACATAGACTGACATACTAGTATATGGAATAAGAGCATTTCAAAACATTGGGTAATGGAAATTTAAATTTATGAAATGCCCATGCTAAGCTAAGTAGAACAATATCAAACTTAAAATTGCAGCAACTTTATAATGCATAATAATAAGAAATATATGTGATTTGGTGAGTGCTGTGAAGTGTGTAGACCTGGTGATTCACAGACCTGTACCCCTGGGGATAAAAATATATGTTTATACAAAATAAAAAATTAAAAAAAAATTTAAAAGCCAAAAAAAATAATAATAAGAAATATAGTGGTGGGTTTTAACCTTGGGATTTGTATTTAATATAGAAAGATGAGATGTATCAAGAGTGAATGGGCTTTACAGGATCCCCCAAACTCATAAAAGTGTTTTCTGATGCTTTTTGAAAGTCTGTTGCTCCAAGAAAGAGCATGGGAACCAGAACTTTGATCATTAAAGAATTGAAAACTGGAAGAAACAGACACACATTTTACAATGATATTTTTATCCTTGTAATTCTCCCTAGGAAATATATTTTAAGTTGTGCAAAGCATTTGAAATAACAAAACAATTGCTTCTTTAACAATTCATGTTCAAGCCAATACTTATTACCTAAAATTATAATTAGAAAGTGATGAGCATAAATATGTTCTAGTTCCTATGAATGCTTGTGTGTATTATTCCAAAAATGAAATGTACTAGAAAAGAAAAAAATCCATCAAGCCAGCATCCCAGAAAAATGTTGACATAAAAATTGAATAAGGCAAAGTGTCTCAAAGACACTTATAAACTTAAAGTGATATATGATTGTGTAAATGGCATTAATAATCTATATCTTTTTAATAATTAGTAACATAGTATCTCAAAGCAAGAAGTCATTTGAGAAATTTCCTTGTTAACTGCCAAACTTTACAAATGAGGAAACCAATGCCCAAATTGGGATTTACTCATCCACAACTTCACAACTACATGGTGGCAGAGAAAGCCCAAAATTTAACCCCCAAATTTCAACAAGTCAAACTTCAGATGTTGATTTATGATTTGAAAGTCATTGTAGATTCTTTTTTTTTTTAATTTATTTATTTTCAGAAAAACAGTATTCATTATTTTTTCACCAAACCCAGTGCACCATGCAATCCGTGCCCTCTATAATACCCACCACCTGGTACCCCAACCTCCCACCTCCCCGCCACTTCAAACCCCTCAGATTGTTTTTCAGAGTCCATAGATTCTTTGTAGATATTTATATCTGGATGGAGCTCAGAGCCTCCCTCTTGACCACATCTTCCGGGATTTTTTTCCATGCCTCCCTTTGCTTTACTTCCTTACCCTGAAAACCAGGTTATTTGTTCATATCGTGAGTGCCAAGAACATTGTACAAATCAAGGGTTTTAAATATGACAAACAAAAGCATCTAATGCTGAATATTTTTAAAATTTATTGTGTTACTGTTTCAGTAATTAAAACTGGTAATAGTGGTAAATAAATTTACTCATTCCTCAAGCAATCTGTAATGATATAGAGTAATTAATACTGTATTTCATTGCTTGAAGTTGGTGTTAATTAATTCACTTGCCAGGTAATTTGTTCACCCCGATAAGGATTTTTCCTTATAATTCTGTTATTGACTTTGTTCAATATTTTAAACACAATGTAATTAAATGATATCCAAAACTACTGGAACTCACATTTAGTAAGTACTGTGATAGACCATCACTTTTGTGTGTGTGTCAGTGCAATAATTAAACACATAATACATGTGGTATGTCTGTGAGTTAAGCAGGGTATGCCTCGGTTTTCTTATTTTTTAAAGTTATTGTTAGTTTATACCACTTAAACAAATTTTTTCCTTAAAATGATAACAAGCCCAGCACGTGAGCCCACCCCAGTCTTCTATTGATTTCTTTCCTACAGCCTCCTCTTCACTGTCTCTGTTTTAGTACTTCTATTTCATCGTTCTCCTGAAGCACCTTGTTGACTCCCCCACTTGTCTTTCTTACCCTCAGATGGTTGTGAGGTTCTCCTCTTTGCCCTTTCTCAAACCCTACTCATCTTCCATCATGGCACTCTTCATCCTGTATATGAATCAGTCATACTACACATAAACAAAGAACAACTGCTATTTGTTTCATCAGGGTCCAAAAACTCTGCCAGAAATGCAGTGGTTAACACCACCAATAAACTTTGTCCTCATGTAACTTAAAGTCAAAACAGGCAGGGAGCTTTGCCATACTAACTCAATGGTTAAAAAACAAACAAACAAACAACAACAACAACAAAAAACAAGCATGCAAAATACTATGAAATAGAAATACAGGGAGCTATGTGGTCAGTACCAAACAAAACTGTTGCTATACTTTTTCAGTATCCTGATTATATCTGAAATAAACGCACACGTGCACGCACACACACACACACAACAGAAAATGGTTTATTTTCTTCAAATATTCACTGCAAAATATTTCTGCAAATACTGTTTATTTTTCTGCAAATATTGCAAATAGCCAAGAATTCTTAGGCAGTGTGGTACATGAATGGCTCTTATCCCAAACTCTTCCCTAGGTCCATGTGGAAATCTTTAATAGTGTTCTGTGCTTTGTATTAATCCTAAAATCCCATCACTTTCTCAGACTTTCACTAAAACTGATGAATTTGGTTCTTATTTAAGACCTACCCCAAATGTGTTCATTGGAGTATGAAGTCCTCTTCTTCCCCAAGGCTGTTCATTGCTTTCAGCAGACAATTTGTCTTAAGAGAGGGACAATAAAAACATTTCAGGATCATCTAGTTTAACTATTATTTTTCTTTGCTAATGAAGTTCTTCTCTGATCTATTTATGCCTGGATGTCAGGACCAAATTCCTACTAAGTAACAATGACCCCTTGGAGTGCTATGGTAATATACATGAGTGCTTGCCAAGTGTGTATCCAATGACTAAGAGATCATTTAAAAATGATCTAAAGTATAGCTTGAGTCTGCTGCATTTCTGGGGTGCCTGGGTGGCTCCATGGATTAAGCCTCTGCCTTTTGCTCAGATCATGATCTCAGGGCCCTGGGATCGAGCCCTGCATCAGACTCTCTGCTTAGCAGTGAGCCTGCTTCACCCCTCTGTCTCTCTGCCTGCCTCTATGCCTACTTGTGATCTCTCTCTCTGTCAAATAAATAAATAAAATCTTAAAAAAAAAAGAGAGAGAGATTCCGCTGCATTTCTAACAAGTGCCTGGGAGATTACAACATTGTGTGTTTAGAGACCACATGTTGAGTAGCAAGAATGTAAAGAACAAAGAAATTAATCTGGATAATGGAAATTTAGAATATTTTTTAGTGTTATGTCTACCAGATCAGGATCAAGGGTAGAGAGGTCTAGAACTCAAAGGCATACATTTTTGACTAAGGCTTCCAGAAGTTCCAAAAACTTCTTGCACTACAAAGTTTTATTATACCCCCCCTGGTATGAGCCTGTTTCTCTCTCCATAATATCATTCTCTAAAGTGGGGGGGGGGGTAATCAAAAGAGAAGTCTGACTTTTGCCTCAGTTTAACTACCAAGATCTATCCCATTATATATTTTTCATATTAGTTCTTAATAGGCTATGGCTGTTGCTTGTACCATTAATAAGCATATGTTCTGTGTTAGGGTTGGTTTTGTTCTGCATCTAGTACCAGGGTAATCATTGGATTAAACCCTAAATCCATCATCAGTGAATCAAAGGAATACCAAAAGCAAATTTTGCAAATAACCTGGGTGAAAAAGAAGTAAAAAATGTCAGAACAGAGTTGTTATTATCAGATAACTTTTTTAAGTAGCTAAGTAAATGAACAGTCATATAGGGTTATATTTGTGCCTAATTCTAGAGAACAGGGTAAATAATATTGAATACTAAGCTTTGACTACAAAGTCCCATCAATTAAATGGGGAATTCCTAATGGTTGCCCCAATTCTAAGTGACATGAACTCAGTGAAATCCCTCTCTGGCCCTTCTTTCCTAAGTTATCTTTTATCGTTATTTTTTCTTCACACTCTGAATTCTACAAAGTCAATGAGGTAGCGAGCTTCATTGCATCAACACAGATTTAAAATGCAGCTGTCCTCTTGTGACAGACTGATAGATCCCAACACAAAGGCCCACATCTCATGAGTTATTTTGCTTGCCTCTTGGTCTTTCCCCCATCATTCCTTCTCTTGCTTTGAATTCATGAAACTGCACAGAGCACACTTTACAGAGGCTTTTAGATGAGCAGCAATTACTATGCTACTTTTTAAAAATCTTAATTATGATGCTAAATCACCTTTCCTTAACTATAATGCAGGAAAACCACTTTTTTTTCCTCCCCTCAGGCTCAACTACTTGACCTATTCTTTGTAGTCTTTATATTTCTTAAGTAGACATAGCTATTAGAAAATTTAATCCTTTTTCAAAGTGTTATGAAGAATAGAGATAATGCTTGAGAAAAGCATTCAAAAGGTTGAAAATCTGAATCAATGTAGAACAGTTGTTTAAGTCATGGTCTATTAAGTAATAAAATAACAGCATAGCAAATTTACAGCATACCAAAAAGAGTAATTTTGTTTCTCTAAGAAAAGTTTCTACACATTATTTTCTTCAAGAAAAATGTATAGATTTTATTACTCTTTGGAATCGCCTAGTCCAAAACTTTTTAAAAGAAACTTCACTTAAGAGCTTTTAGCTTTATAGGAGGCTACCATAATCATGGTTTCTTTTATTTTCAAAAGATAGTTGAGGAAGGGTTCCATATTATTACTGTGTCCTCTGAGAGCTTGGTTCCTAGAAAAGCCAAGGTCCATCTTACACTGTGCAATTCTAGCTTAATAAGAAAGTTATATCACTGTTGACAAACTTGTACTTTCTTCATAAATCCTGGGAGTTATCCCATAAGGAATATTCACTTTCCTTCAGACATGAAGTGACCATTCAGGTACACCAGTAAAAATCCATGGATTTTAATGTCTGGCTCTATTTCTTCTAATTAAGGATTTTAAGAAAAAAAAATGTTGCAGTGAAAAAAAATTTATTAACAATGGAGTAAATAAATTTATTGTTTCTTAATAAATGAGTTATAAAAAGCCAGGATTGATATTTTCTTTTTTTAAATATTTTATTTATTTATTAGACACAGAGAGATCACAAGTAGACAGAGAGGCAGGCAGAGAGGGGTGGGGGGAAGCAAGCTGATGTTGTGCTCCATCCCAGGACCCTGAGCCAAAGGCAGAGACTTAACCCACTGAGCCACCCAGGTGACCACCCCATGCACTTTTTTTTTTTTTTAATTAACATATAATGTAGGTAGCTCAGTGGGTTAAAGCCTCTGCCTTTGGCTCAGGTTATGGTCTCAGGGTCCTGGGATCGAGCACCATGTCGGGCTCTCTGTTCCATGGGGAACCTGATTCCTCCTTTCTCTCTGCCTGCCTCACTGCCTACTTGTGATCTCTATCTGCCAAATAAATAAATAAAAATCTTTAAATATATATATATATATATATATATATATATATATATATATAATGTATTATTAGCCCCAGGGGTATGGGTCTGTGAATTGCCAGGTTTACACACTTCACAGAACTCACCATAGCACAAACCCTCCCCAATGTCCATAACTCCACCACCCTCTCCCTACCCCCTTCCCCCAAGTAACCCTCAGTTTGCTTTGTGAGATTGTCTCTTATGGTTTGTCTCCCTCCTGATCCCATCTTGTTTCATTTATTCTTTTCCTATCCCCCAAACCCCTGACATTGCATCTCCATTTCCTCATATCAGGGAGATCATATGATAGTTGTCTTTCTCCAGTTGACTTATTTCACTAAGCATAATACCCTCTAGTTCCATCCATGTCATTGCAAATGACAAGATTCCATTTCTTTTGAGGGCTGCATAGTATTCCATTGCATATATATATATATATATATATATATATATATATATATATATATTACTTCTTATTGATCTATTCATCTGTTGATGGACATCTAGGTTCTTTCCATAGTTTAGCTATTGTGGACATTGCTGCTATAAACATTCAGGTGCATGTGCCCCTTTGGATCACTATGTTTGTATCTTTAGGGTAAATACTCAGTAGTGCAATTGCTGGGTCATAGGGTAGTTCTATTTTCAACTTTTTGAGGAAACTCCATGCTGTTTTCCAGAGTGGTTACACCAGCTTGCATTACCACCAGCAACGTAGAAGGGCTCTCCTTTCTCCACATCCTCGCCAACATGGGCCATTACCTGACTTGTTAATTTTAGCCATTCTGACTGCTGTGAGGTGGTATCTCATGGTGGTTTTGATTTGTATTTCCCTGATGCTGAGTGATGTGGAGCACTTTTTCATGTGCCTGTTGGACATCTGGATGCCTTCTTTGCAGAAATGTCTGTTCATGTCCTCTGCCCATTTCTTGATTGGATTATTTGTTCTTTGGGTGTTGAGTTTGATAAGTTTTTTATAGATTTTGGATACTAGCCCTTTATAGATTTGGAAACTAGCCCTTTGGATATTTGCAAATATATTCTCTCATTCTGTCAGTTGTATTTGGTTTTGTTTACTGTTTCCTTTGCTCTGCAAAAGGTAGGTTGGCTATATTAACAATCAAGCAAGATAGATTCTAAGGTAGGGAGGATGATGGCCATCTCCCAAAGAGGTTCACATACTAATCCGCAGCAGTAGCAAATATGTTACAATATGTGGCAAAAGAGACTTTGCAAGTGTCATTAGGTTATGGAACTTAAGGAATGAGAGTGAAAGTAAGAAGAGATATAACATAAGAAGTAAGAGGAGTGGAATGTTCTACATCCAAAATGGAGGAAGAGATCATGATCCAAGGAAAGAAAATGGCCTCTAAAAATAAAAAAATAAAAAAATAAAAAAAAGTCAAGAAAAAGCATTCTCCCCTAAAACCTCCAAAATGACTTTGGCTTCATTTGATGGCTTCACTCTATCCCATAAGACTCAGAGTGAACTTCTGACTTACAGAATCAAAGTAATATAATTTTGTGCCTTCTGCCTTTTAGTTTGTGTTGATTTTTACAGCCACAATAGAAAACAAATAAAGACTAAAGGATAAATAACACCACTAGGGACATTTTATAATGATTAAATGCTGATTATAAACATATATGCAGGAGAAGAGAATCCTAAAACACAATAAGCAAAAACAGAGAATTGAAGGGAAAAATAGGCAATTCCACAGGAATAGTTATAAATTCCATACATAACTTCCAATATCAGCTTAAACAACTACATATAAAATAAAAGCAAAAAAATAGAAGACTTCAAAAATTCAAGCAGACCTCACAGATATCTATTGAGTATTCTATCAGTGGCAGAATATGGATTTTTCTTAAGTGCACTGGAACATTCTCCACATAGTTTATAAAACATGTTTTAGTAAATTAAAACACTTTAAATTATGCAAAGTATGCTTTCTAAACATATGAAATAAAACCAAAACTTAATAACAGAAAAAAACATGGGAAATTCATTACAAATATGGAAATTTCACTACATATGTTCCAATAACCAAGTGGGTCAAAGAATATACCAAAAGGAAATAGAGAAAATACAAGAGTTGTTCTTGTCTAAGTGACAACATAGGGGCCCAAGAGCTTACCTCTTCCAATGGACACATTGAATCTGCTGCTACATAAGAAACTCCTACATCTACACAAATCGCAGCTAAAACTATGCTTTTTCATGAAAGACTGAACGCGTTATCCATAACATGAGAAAAAAAAGACTCCTACATAAGAAACTCAATAGTAAAAACAAGCAAACAAAATGAACAAAAAACAAAACAAAAATTTATTTAAAAATGGGCAGAGGACTGGAACAGACGTTGTATTGAAGAAGACATCCAAAGGCCAAAAAGTACATGAAAAGATTACTAATCACCAGGTAAACACAAATCAAACCACAGTAAGATACTACCTCACACTTCTTAGAATCGCTGTTTGAAAAAGAACAGATAGTAAGTGCTGAGAAGAATGTGGTGAAAAAATAACTCTTGTGCACTGTTAAAAGAAATTTAAGGGCCACCTGAATGGCTAAGTTGTTTAAGGAACTGCCTTCAGCTCTGGTCATGATCTCGGGGTCTCCGGACTGATTCCCACATTGGGATTCCCTCCTCAGGAGGGAGTCTGTTTCTCCCTCTCCCTCTCCTCCCCCCTGACTCATTCTCTCTCTCTCAAATAAATAAATAAAATGTTTTAAAAAAGGAATGTGAACTGGTGCAGCTATATGGAAAACAGTATGGAAGTCCTTTAAAAAAGTTTTAAAAATTAAAAATAGAACTACCATATGATCCAGCAACCTCACTTCTGGTTATATATCCAAAGGGAATGAAAACAAGACATCAAAACAGTATTTGCCCTCCCTCGTTCACTGCAGCATTATTCATAATAGCCAAGATAGAAAATAACCTAAGTGCCCACCAATGCCCACCAATGGATGAGTGGATAAAGAAGATATGAAATGTGAGATATATAGATCTATAGATATATAGATATAGATCTATATAGATCTATAGATATGATCTATATATGCAAAGTATGCTTTCTAAACATATGAAATAAAACCAAAACTTAATAACAGAAAAAAACAGAGCCTTCAGCTCAGGTCATATATAGATCATATCTATGTCTATATAGATCATATCTATAGATCTATATATCTGTGTGTATGTGTGTGTCACCAACATGGATTATGCTAAGAAAGACAAATACTGAATGTAACCATTTATATGCGGAATCTAAAGAAGTCAAACACAAAGAAACAGGGAGCAGAAAAGTGTTTGTTAGGTGCTGAGAGACACAATAAATACAAAGAGTTTTATTAAAGGAAACAAATTTTTCAGTTATAAAATGAACAAGGTTTGAGTATCTAACATAGAACATAATGACTATATTTGATAAGATTTACTTTATAATTGATATGTGCTAAGAAAGTAAAACTGAAATATTCTCTCTCATGCAAAAGCACATGCACAAACACAAATACATAAGGTGATGGATGTGTTAATTATATGGGAGGAATCTCTCCATAATACACATATAACAAATCATTATGAGGTATACTTTAAATATTTTACAATTTTATTGGTCAATTATAACTCAGTAAAGTTGAAAAAAAATAAAGTACTCTGATAGAAGGGAAAAATAAAACACAATATATACAAACTTATAGGATGCAGCTTAAGCAATGCCCACATGAAAATTTCTAACTGGAAGCACATACTAAAAATGAGATGAAATCTTACATCAGCAATCTGTTTCCTTAAGAAACTGAGGTAGGGGGTGCAACT
This sequence comes from Mustela nigripes, assembly GCF_022355385.1. Classification (NCBI taxonomy): domain Eukaryota; kingdom Metazoa; phylum Chordata; class Mammalia; order Carnivora; family Mustelidae; genus Mustela; species Mustela nigripes. Next base: position 109,124,586 of record NC_081559.1, read on the forward strand.
AAACCCGAAGAGGGACAGTACAGGAAAAATGATTAAAGGAAAAATTAATTAAAGGACATAATAATAACAAAGAACATCAACAAAACCCATACCCATATTTGAAAAGATCAACAAAATTGGCAAAACTTTAACGAGGCTCACTAAAAGAGAGACAAATCAAATTACTAGAATCAGAAATGGGGGGGGTCACCTGGGTGGCTCAGTGGGTTAAGCCTCTGCCTTCAGCTCAGGTCATGATCTCAGGGTCCTGGGATCGAGCCCCCCATGGGGCTCTCTGCTCGGCAGGGAGCCTGCTTCCCCCCACATCTCTGCCTGCCTCTCTGCCTACTCTGATCTCACTCTGTCAAATAAATAAAAAAATTAAAAATTAAAAAAAAGAGGGGGCATTACTACTTATCTTACAGAGATAAGAAGAAGTATAAGAGAATACTATGAACAATCAGATGTCAACAAATTAGGTAATCTAGATGAAATAGAAAAAAATCATGAAACAAATTATCATAATTGACTTAAAAAGAAAAAGAAAATCTGAATAGACCTATAATGACTACATATTGATCAAAAACTTCCCACAAAGAGAAGAGTAGGATCGGAAGACTTCAACTGGTAAATTATGCCAATATTTAGAAAATAATTAATACCAGTTCTCAACATTCTCTATCAAAAAAATAGAAAAGTAAACACTTTCCAATGAATATTATGAAGTCAGTGTTTTCTTGATGTGAAAATCAAAAAATTTACAAGAAAAGCAACCTAAAAATTAACTTGTGAGCACTGATGCAAAAGTCTTTTTAAAATATTACACTAAACACAGCAACATACAAAAAGGATTATACATGATAAACATGAGATTCATTTCAGTAATGTGAAATTGTCTCAATATGTAAAATTCAAACAATGTATATATCATGTTAAAAGAATAAGAGATAAAACCATTTATTCATCTCCATTGATACAGAAAAAGAATTTGACAAAATTCAACAGTCTTTCATGATAAAAACAAACAAAACCCATTAATGAAAAACAAATAAACAAACAAAAAAACTAGGAAAAAGGGAAATTTTTCATCTTGGTAAAGGGCATCTACACAAATCACAGCTAAAACTATGCTTTATCATGAAAGACTGAATGCTTTACCTGTAACATGAGAAAAAAAAGACAAGCATGTCCACTTTCTCTAATTCTATTCAGTGTTTTCTTAAAGGTTATAGCCATGGAAATTAGGAAGGAAAAATAAATAAAAGACACTCAACTTATAAATAAGTAATTAAAACTCCTTTTATAGATGACATGATCTTATTGTATTAGTTTTCAAGGTACACAATAACAAAATTCTACAAACTGGTCACTTTTAAAAACAGAAATTTATTGTTGCCCAGTTCTGGAGGTTAGAAGTCTAATGTCAAGATGTCATCAGGGTTAGTTATTTTTAGAGCTGTCAAGAAAAGGCAATTCTAGATCTCTTAGTTTCATATATGGTATTTTTTCCTCCTATGTTACTTTACATCATCTTATCTCTATTCTGTAACTAAATTTTCCTTTTTTTGCAAGGACACTAGTAATATTGGATTAAATCCACCAAATGACTTATTTTAACCTGATAACCTCTATTAAGACTCTATCTCCAATAAAGACACATTGTGGCACTAGAGGCTGGGGAAGGGGCACAATTCAGTCCGTGACACTTCTATATAGAAAATTCTAAGAAATCACTAAAAAAATGTTAGAATAAATAAGTTCACAATAATTATAGCATAGGAGATTAATGTACAAAAACTAATTCTAAAACAATGTAGACTCTAGCAATAAACAAATCAACAACGAAATTAATAAAAACTAAGATAACATCAGAAAGAAGAAGCTGTTATGAATAAATGTAAGAAAAGAAGTATAAGACTTGTACAATAAAAAGTACACAACTTTCCTAAGGAAATTAAAGAATATTTAGATTAATGAAAATATGTCATATATACATGCATCAGAAGACTTCATATTTAAGATGGCAGTATTCCCCAAAGTGATCTACAGACTCAATGTAGTATGTATTAAAATCCAAGGTAGCTTCTTTGTAGAATGTACAAACAAGTTAATTTTAAAATTAATCTGGAAATGGCTTGTCTCTCTCCCGATCCCAACTTGTTTCATTTATTCCTTTCCTACCCCCCAAATCCCCTACATTGCCTCTAAACTTCCTCATAGCAGGGAGATAATATGATAATTGTCTATCTCTGATTGACTTATTTCGCTAAGCAAAATACCCTTTATTTCCAACCACAGCATCACAAATGGCAAGATTTCATTTCTTTTGATGGCTGCATAGTATTCCATTGAGTGTGTGTGTGAGTGTGCATATGTGTGTGTGTGTGTGCATATATATGAGAGATATATATATATCTCATATATATATATCATATATATATATATATATATATATGATATATATATATATCTCACATCTTCTTTATCCATTCATCTGGACATCTAGGTTCTTTCCATAGTTCGGCTATTGTGGACATTGCTGCTATAAACATTCGGGTGCACATGCCCCTTTGGATCACTACATTTGTATCTTCAGGGTAAATACCCAGTAGCATGATTGCTGGGTCATAGGGTAGCTCTATTTTCAACTTTTTGATCAGGAGGGAGACAAACCATAATAGACTCTTAATCTCACAAAACAAACTGAGGGTTTCCGGGAGGAGGGGAAAGGGGGACAGTGGTTGGGTTATGGACATTGGAAAAGGTAATGTGCTATGGTGTTATGAAGTGTGTAAACCTGGCAATTCACAGACCCATACCCCTGGGGCTAAAAATACATTATATTTTAATATAAAAGTAAAAAAATTAAAAAAGAGAGAGCCAAATCAAATACCTCCTGTCAATCAAACTTTCAATATTGTATAGTCCTATTTTTCTCTATTTAAGTATAAACTTGATTTGATGAAAAAAATTAATATGGAAATCTAAGGGTCCAGAATAGCCAAAGTAGAAGAGTACTATTAGAAGATTCACACATGGATATCAAACTTATTGCAAAACTACCGTTATCAAGACAGTAATGGTACTGGCATATGGATAGACACATTAGAATTAAATCCCATTAAAATAATTCTTATGAAAACATTTATAATCATTATGAACAATTTTGACAAACATTTGAAGACAACTTAATAAAGAAAGAATAGTAATTTCAACAAACAGTGCTAAAACACCAGAATATCCATATACAAAAGGAAAAAGTTGTACTCCTACCTCACACTATACACAATAACTAACTCAAAATGGCTAAAGACCTAAATATAAGAAGCTAAATGTGAGAAATAAAACTATAAAACTCTTATAAGAAAAGATAGCTGTAAATTCTCATGACTTTATTAGGCAATAATTTCTTAGATATGGCCCCAAAACTTCAAACAACAAAAGAAAAAGAAAACATCATTAAAATTTTACTCATTTGTTTTTCAAAGGATACCATTGAGAAAGTAAAAGGTTATCCACAGGATGGAAGAAAATATTTGTAAATCTGTATCTGAAAAGGGACTTCTATCCAAAATATAAAAACAACCCTTACAAGCTAATGACAAAATGACAAATAATACCATGAAAAATGAGTAAAGGGTCTAAATAGATATTTCTCCAAAGAGATCACACACTAATAAGCATACAAAAAGATGTTTAACAACCAAAAACTAGAGATACACAAATCAAAACCACTGATAAACTTCATTGAGATGACTAAAATCAAAATGACAGGAAATAACAAGTGTTGACAAGGACAAGAAGAAACTGACAACTTCATACACTGTGGGAATGTAAGATTGTGTGATAACTTTGGAAAACAATTTGGAAATTTCTCAAAAGTTTAAACATGAAATTATAACATGACCCAGTATTTTCACCTCTACATGTATCTCCAAGACAAGTGAACACATACATCTAGACAAAATCTAAAATGTCCATAGCCTCCCTATCCATAATAGACAAAAGTTAGATGTAAGCCATAAGTCTCTCAAGTGAATAAATGATTAAATGTTTCCATTCAACAGAATATTATGTGGCAATAAAAAGTAATAAGGTACTTATACATACTACAACATGGGTGAACTTGGAAATTATGCTAAGTAAAAGATAATGGACCAAAAAGACTGTATACTGTATGATTCTATTTATATGAAATATCCAACACAGAGAAGTCTATAGAACATAAAGCAAACTAGTTATCACTAGGGGCTGGGGGAAAGCAACAGTGGGGAGTAAATGCTAATGATTACAGAGCTTCATGTTGGGTTTATAAAAATATTCCAAAATTGATTGTGATGATGGCTTCAGAACTCCGAGAATATACTAAAAACTATTGAATTGTATACTTTAAAAGAGATTGATTGGATGTCATGTAAATTATATCTCAGCTAAGTTTGTACAACTTCTGAGGTGAGTAATCTGGGTATATAATCATTCAGATACAAACCAATCTAAGTTTCCTCACCACCGAGAGAGAGTACTTACATTCACCCTAGCCAGCATAGAATTAACATCAGACAGAGCACCCTAAAGTGCTTCAGGACCCATAAATAACTGCATCAGTGTCTTTGCAATTGGTATTATTGCTGTCCACATTCAGATATGGAAGTTCAGGCTAGATTGTAGATGTCACTCTTAACGTCCCTATGTCTTTAACCTCTCTTTTAAATATGAACTTAGTTCTTCCTCAGCCTCTTTCTCTAATTGCCTGATTCTGGCATATAGGTTTTGTTTGCTTGTTTGTTTGTTTTATGGTCTAGTACCTAGTTATCTATTCTTCATATATTTTGTTGTTGTTTGTATCTTTGATTTAGTTTAGTGTTTTGCTTTGACACTACTCAAGTGTTAGTTTCTGCTCTCAGTGCTGGAGATAGTTACACTGAAGATTGATAAATGAAATCAGAAAGCTCAACAAAGGTTGCTTTGAAGAAAGAGAAGTCTATCTATTATATCCCGCACTGTCCTTTATCCCATAACCTTGCTCACATATCAAGAAATAGTCCTTTGAGGGGCACCTGGGTGGCTCAGTCAGTCAAGCAGCTACCTTCAGCTCAGGTCATAATCCCAACGACCTGGGATGGAGCCCTGCATGGGGCTCCCTGCTTGGGAGTCTGCTTTCCCCTCTCCCTCTCCCTTTCTCTCTGCCTACTTGTGCTCTTTCTCTATCTCCCTGTCAAATAAATAAATATCTTTAGCAGAACTATGGAAGAACTATCCCAAAGATTTGAAGTAGAGTTAATACCTATTCTTCTCAAACTATTAAAAAAAAAAGTAGAAGAGGAAGGAAAACTTCCAAATTAATTCTATAAAGTCAACATTACTTGATATCAAAACCAGATAAAGATAAAGATATCAAAATCAAAAAAGAGAACTACAAGCAAGTTTTCTGACAAACATAGATGTAAAAATCTTCGACAAAACATAAGAAAACCAAAACTAATAATCCATTAAAAAAAATCATTCACCATGATCAAGTGGATTTTATTCCTGGGTTGCAAGTTTGGTTCAATATTCCTAAATCAGGGGCACCTGGGTAAGTTTCTGCCTTTGGCTCAGGTCATGATCTTGCGGTCCTGAGATGGAGCAGAATACCTCACTGCTCAGTGGGGACTCTACTTATCCTTATCCCCCTGCTCAAGCTCTCTCTTTCTCTCTCTCAAATAAATAAATAAAATATTTTCAAAAAATTCCCAAACCAATCAATATGATATCACATCAATAAGAAAAAAATGACAAACTGAGGGTTGCTGGGGGGAGGGGGTTTGGGAGAAGGGGGTGGGATTATGGACATTGGGGAGGGTATGCGCTTTGGTGAGTGCTGTGAAGTATGTAAACCTGGTGATTCACAGACCTGTACCCCTGGGGATAAAAATATATGTTTATAAAAAATAAAAAATTAAAAAAAAGAAAAGAAAAAAATGATAAAAACAATAAGATCATTTCAATAGATGACAAGGGTACCTGGTTGGCTCAGTGGGTTAAGGATCAGATTCTTGATTTCAGCTCAGGTCCTGATCTCAGGTGAGACCAAGCCCCGTATTAGGCTCCAGGCTCAGTGGGAAGTCTGCTTGAGAATGTCTCTGTTCCTTTTGCCTCTCCCCCTTTTCTCTCTCTCAAATAAAGAAATCTTTTTTTTTTTAAATAGATGCCAGAAAAATCATTTGATAAAGTACAACATCCATTCATGATAAAAACTCTCAGCAAAGTAAGTTTAAAGGAAACATACTTGAACAATATAAAGGCCTTATATGAAAAATCCACAGTGAACTTATGCTCAATGGGAAAAAACAAACAAACAAACTGAGAGTTGTTCCTTAAAGTCAGAAATAAGAGAAGGGTATCTACTCTCACCACTTTTATTCAACATAGTACTGGAAATACTAGCTTCAGCAATCACACAACAAAAAGAAATAAAAAGCCATCCAAAAGGGTAAGGAGGAAGTAAAATCGTCACTATTTGCAATGACATGATACTATTTATGGAAAACCCAAAAGACTCCACACAAAAACTACTAGAACTAATAAATAAATTCTGTAAAGTCTCAAGATACAAAATTAACACAGAAATCTGTTGCATTTCTGTATACTAAGATGAAATCAGCAGAAAAAGAAATTAAGAAAACAAACTCATTTGCAGTTGCACCAAAAAGAATAAGGTACCTAAGAATAAACTTAACCAGAGTTGAGAAACCTGTGCTTTGAAACATTAATGAAAGAAATTGAACACACAAATGGAAAAATATCCCATGTTTATGAACTGGAAGAAAAAATATTGTTTAAATGTCTATACTACCCAAAGCTATCTACGGATTGAATGAAATCCCTATCAGAATATCAACAGCATTTTTAACAGAACTAGAACAAACAATCCTAAAATTTGTTTGAAACCATAAAAGATCCAAGCAGTCAAAGCCATCTTGAAAAAGTAAAACAAAGCTGGGGGGTATCACAATTCCAGACATCAAGTTATATTACAAAGTTAAAGTGATCAAGACAGTATGGTTCTGGAACAAAAATAGACACACAGATCAATGATACAGAATAGGAAATCCATAAATAAACTCACAACTAAACAGTCAATTAATATTGGACAAAGCAGAAAAGTATATTCAATAGGAGAAAGACAGTCTTTTCAACAAATGGCGTTGGAAAAACTAGACAGCTTCATGCAAAAGAATGAAATTGGACCACTTTCTTACACTATACACAAAAATAAACTCACAATGAATTAAATAATTGAAGTGAGACTCAAACCATAAAATCCTAGAAGAGAGCACAGGTAGTCATTTATCTGCTATCAGCCATTGCAACATTTTTGTAGCTACATCTCCTGAGGCAAGGGAAATAAAAGCAAAAATAAACTATTCAGGCTACATCAAAATAATTTCCAAATAGCAAAGGAAACATCAACAATACTAAAAGGCATCCTACTAACTGGGAGAAGATATTTGCAAAGGACATATCCAATAAAGGTTAGTATCCAAATGTACAAAGAACTTAAAAAATCCAACACCCCAAAAAACAAATAATTCAATTAAAAATGGTCAGAAAGCAGAGAGAGTCAATTATCATATGGTTTCACTTATTTGTGGAGCATAACAAATAGCATGGGGGACAATGGGGAGTTAGAGAGGAGAAGGGAGTTGGGGGAAAATGGGAGGGGAGGTGAACCATGAGAGACTATGGACTCTGAAAAACAATCAG
>NC_081559.1:109132410-109141323 GCF_022355385.1 Mustela nigripes
TATGGTTTCACTTATTTGTGGAGCATAACAAATAGCATGGGGGACAATGGGGAGTTAGAGAGGAGAAGGGAGTTGGGGGAAAATGGGAGGGGAGGTGAACCATGAGAGACTATGGACTCTGAAAAACAATCTGAGGGGTTGAAGGGGAGGGGGGTGGGAGGTTTGGGTACCAGGTGGTGGGTATTATAGAGGGCACGGATTGCATGGAGCACTGGGTGTGGTGCAAAAATAATGAATACTGTTATGCTGAAAATAAATAAAAAATAAAGAAAAAAAGAAAAAAAATGGTCAGAAAGAGTGGACAGACATTTCTCCAAAGAAGACATACAGATGGTCAACAGATACATGAAATGATGCTCCACATCACTTATCATTAGGGAAATGCACATCAAAACCACAATATCATCTCACACCAGTCAGAATGGCTAAAATCAAACACACAAGAAGCAAGTGTTGGTGAGGATATGGAGAAAAATGAATGCTCTTACACTGTTGGTGGGTAAGCAAACTGATGCAGCCACTGTGAAAAATAATATGGAGGTTACTCAAAAAGTTAAAAATAGAACTACCCTACAATCCCATAATCATGCTACTGGGTATCTACCTCAAAATTACAAAAATACTAATTCAATTCAATTCAATTCAATTCAATTATTTATAATAGCCAAATTATCAAAGCAGCCCAATTGTCCATGGACAATGGATAAAAAAGAGGTAGTATATTACTCAGCCACAAAAAGAATGAAATCTTGAAATTTGTAATGATATGGATATGGCTAGCATAATAACATACATAATAACATACAACATATAACATATAACATAACGTAATAACATATAACATAATAATACTAAGCAAAATAAGTCAGCCAGAGGGGCACCTGAGTGGTTCAGGTGGTTAAGTCCAACTCCCAATTTCAGCTCAAATCATGATCTCAGGTCATAGGATGGAAACTCACATCAGGTTCCACACGCAGCACAGAGTCTACTTGTCTCTATCTCTGCTCCTCCCCCCATTTGCTCTTTCTCTCTCTCAAACAATAAATAAAATCTTTAAAAAAAAAAAAAAAGCAAATCAGCCAGAGAAAGAAAACACCATATTATTTCACCCATACAAATTTAAGGAACAAAACAAGCAATGGGAAAAAGAAAGAGAGACAAACTAAGAAACAGACTCTTTAGAGAACAAACTAATGGTTACCAGAAGGGAGGCTGATGGAAGTAGGGTGAAATAAGTGATGAGGATTTAAAGAGTGCACTTGTGATGAGCACTGGGTGATGTGTAAAATTGTTGAATCACTAAATCGTAGAGCTGAAACTAAGATAACACAGTATATTAGCTACACTGGAATTAAAATAAAAACTTTATTTAAAAAAAAATAAAAGGAAAGAAAGGAAAGAAATAGTCCTTCTAACATGATATGGCCAGATGGCAGATTTCTAATGAAAAGGATGGATGTTTACCACATTAAAATCGACCCTAGCAAGTCCACTGGAACTCAATGACTCCTGGAGAAATAGTCCAAGAGTCAGACAACATCAATGCCAAATGGAGATAAAACCATGCTGTATAAACATAAAGGGGCTATTTTACATTTAACTATTTTGTATGTAAAAACCTAACAGAAGCTGTTACAATGTCAGCTCCCATTTTTCAGTTTTAAGCAAGTGGGTATACAAATAGGCCCTGACAACAGCTGATGAAACAGAGGGCGAATCTGAGTGGATATTCATCACACAAACAACACCAAGTGGCTATCCATTCAAGTACCTCTCTGGTTAGGCTGTAGTGGTAATTGAGTAAAGGAAGATGGATGGCCACTTCCCTTTGTTTCAGCAAAACCCCCCAAATTTTAAACTTTTTCCAAAACTCTGGATTATATATTGTTGTTTGACCATAGAACTTTCTGTTAACATGATTATTGATCTTGGATTATGGGTGCTTCTTATGAACAGAGTTTGTGATTTAATTCTGCATCTTCACATCTTACCAATTTCCCAACATAGACTAGAACTCTGAAATCATTATTGAGTTTATTGTCTGAATTAATGTAGTATTGATAATATGAAGCAATTGCTTGTCAAACCAGGGTCTGCAATTGTTATAACAATTCCAGTTGAAAGAATAGTTTTAATTGTTTTGTTTTTACTTCATTGGTAATATAAAAAATAATAATACTATATCCTGAATCATTTTATGACCACCTTATGATACAATTCATAGCCAAGCTTCTAAGTTCTCAGTTTTTAATATCATACATTTACTTCCCAACTCCTGGGATACATGTATGTCCTTAGCTTTATGATCAAAGGTCTAGGTTTCTGAAGAATATCTATAGCATTGTGACACCTGAGTGGCTCAGTCAGTTAAATATCTGACTCTTGATTTTAGCTCAGGTCATAATCTCAGCGTTCCAACTCTTGATTTCAGTTCCGGTCATGACCTCAGGGTAGTGAGATAGAGCCCCAAGTGGGGATCCATGATGGGCATGGAGCTTGTTTAAGATTCTCTCTCCCTCTACCCTTCTCCCCATCCCCAACTCCACCTGGCTTACAAGTGCTCTCTCTCTCCAAAACTAAAAAAATAATACTAATAAATAAATAAATACCCACAGCACTGAAGTTGGAGGCAATGAGAACTGATAGCCATCCTTTGGGGATCTCCCCCTTCCCATGTGTCTTTCCTTCCTCCTCCTCCTCTTCCTCCTCCTCCTTCCTGTCCTTCTTCTTCTTAAATAAGATTTTATTTATTTGAGAGATAACACAGTGTGAGATAGAGCATGAGCAGGGGACAGAGGGAGAGAGAGAAGCAGGCTCCCTTGAGTATGGACCCCTATGCAGAACTCAATCCCAGGATCCTGGGATCATGACCTGAGCCAAAGGCAGACACTTAATCAATTGAGCCAGACTGGCACCCCTGTCTTTCTTTTCTGCATGTCTTCCTGGTGGACTTCAAGCTCTAGCTTCTGAAGCAAAGACAGTAGTCTTCTGGAGACAATTCAAACAACTCTCACAATTACATAAGCTAATCCTTTGCAATAAAGCCCTTTATGTTTAAAAGTCTTTCTGCTTCTCTAGTTGAACTTACATAGAGTTGATGCATTACTTGGCTCTTATCACTCTTCTATTCCTGCCAAAGTTTTACTAGGATCTCACCTCCAGGCACCAGCCTCAGAACTGCTTTTTTTTTGGCCAGTATTCCGGAAATTTTAGGCAGGCTTTACAATGATCCTGCATTTAATGGCCAGGGAAAGGAAGAATGGGTAGCCCGTAGCTGAATCCACCACAAATAGGGAGCAGGTCTTTCAGTATATATTTTATTTTTGCTTTTTATTAAGAACAATTTTGTGTTTTAAAAATGAATGAAAGAATGTAAAAATCTGTCATATAGAAAGATCAAATACTAAGATTTGGACTTAATATTCATTAATATTAGCCTGCAAGAACTGCTTGCTAGCAAAATTTTGGTTAAGGACAGAAAATGATCACTTTAGCCAGCTAATAATGCTGTTACCCATACAATTTAGTACAACATATGTATAGGAAAGATCTCTGCATAAGTATTGTTGAATTCAAAATCTAAAAGCAGATTAAATATAGTACAAAATCTGAGGCCATATCATTCTATTAAAGCCAACACTAGTAGTGTTGTTTTACCAAAACATAATCAATAAGACATGAAATTAATTTTCTTAATTTGAATATTGGTTTTGTGCCTTTTATGTAATTCTTATATTTATTCTGGTCTTACAGTTCTATAAGAACTATCATAAAGTCATAAGCAAAGTTTAAATTTCTATTTTCCTTACATTTAAGCAACTTAATTATAAAAGTCATTTCTGTTAACAAATATAGCATCAATAAGAATTTCATTTTTCCCTAAAATGGTAGTTTTCAACCCTACTGGCACATTATAATTACTTGGGGCTAGGGAGTACATTTCCATTGATTCTGATTTAATTGGTCTAAGCTGAGCACTGAGCACTGGCTTCTGGGTCATTTCAATCTTTCAGTAACCAATAAAAAAGATAGTAAAATAGTAAGGATATGCATTTGAACAGTATTTTTTTTCAAGATTTTATTTATTTATTTGATAGAGAGAGTGACAGTGAGAGCGGGAACACAAGCAGGGGGAGAGGGAGAAGCAAGCTTCTCACTAAACAGTGAGTCCCAATGTAAGGCTAGATTCCAGGACCCTGAGATCATGATCTGAGCTGAAGATAAACGCTTAATGACTGAGCCACCCAAATACCCTTTGAACAGTAGTGTTCATCAAAATTTTCATTATTAAACTTCATAGAACATTATATCTACAAATGTAAATTTTTTTCAATTGGATCTGGAATCCTCACTAAGTTAGATTACATATTGGGATATTAATATAAATTTCAACAGAGCATAAAATAATTGGAATATTTCATAATACAGGTACTAACCACAACATAATTGCTTTATAATTTAGTGACAACAGCACATTTAGAAAAATTCTTGACTATTTAGAAATTAAACAAGATACCTCAAAATAATAATTGCATAAAACATAAGTTGTAAGATATGTTAGGAAATGTTTTTAACTAACTTCAATTCACACTGTAATGGAAATACAGCATATTAGAACTTGTGAGATGCAGCCAAAGTAGCACTTGAGGGAATTTTATAGCTTTAAATACTTATTTTAGAAAAGAAAAAGGATATTTTAAAATCAGTTATCTCTATTTCTATCTTAAGAAGCTAGAAATGAAAAGGAAGTTAAACCCAAAGAATGATTAAAAAAGAACATAATAAAAGTAAGAGCATAATTCAGTGTATTATTGTTCTTTTAAAACATTAACAAATTGAAAACTCCCAAGAAAACTGATCAAATTTTTTAAAGAGAGAATAAAACTATTATAAGCAGGAATAAAATAAACATTATCTCTAAACATCCTATAGACAGTAAATGTAAAATAAATGATAATTATCAATAACTGTTTTTAATTAAATTTGACAACTCCAATAATGAACAAATTACTTCAGAAACACAAATTACCAAACTTACTCACTTACACATAAGAAATTTAAAAAAAAATCTAAGCAGCTTTATATTTAGTAAGAAAGAAGGATTTTAAGATTTTATTTAATTATTTGACAGAGAGAGAGAGATCACAATCAGGCAGAGAGAGGGGGGAAGCTTGGCAGAGAGCCCAATGCAGTGCTGTATTCCAGGACCCTGAGATCATGACCTGAGCTGAAGGCAGAGGCTTATCCCACGGAGCCACTCTGGCACCCCAAGAAAACGAATTCTTAATTAAAACTTTACTACAAAGAAAACACAAAAATACTTATACTGGATAGTACTGTTAAATATTTAAGAGCAGAATCATACTAAACCTAAGAAAAATGCTAGACATTCTTTTTTTCTGAAAAGTCAGAACAATTTTGATACCAAAACCTGAGAAAGTCATTATAAAGAAATGAAAATTACAGACTACTAGTCTTTTGAATATAAGCAGCAATAAAAAAATTACTAAATATTAGCAAACAAATTCAGCTTTATATATATATATATTTATATGTGTAAATATATATATATATATATATATATATTTATATATATAGCTGAATACAACCAAGTATTGGTTATACAACCAAGCAGTGTTTATCCCAAGTGGTCAGGTTGATTTTACATTCAAAAATGTATCAATTTATCACATTAACTGAATAAAAGAGGAAAAAGTTATCTCAATAAATGTAGAAAAATCATTTGATTAAAAAAGTCAGTGTCTGTCCATGATAAAAACAGAAAACTGGAATAGAAGGAAACTTTCTCAATATGATAAAGGATATCTGAAAAATCTTATGGCTAATATTATATTTAATGGTGAAATTTTGAACATTTTCCCAAAAGATCAGAAATAAGGCAAGGGTATCTGTTTTAACCCCTTTGAATCAACAGTGTGATGTATATCCTAAAAACTTCAATAAGGAAAAAAAGAAAAGGAATAAATATTAAAAAGTAGAAGTGAAACTGCTATTATCCACAGATGGAAAACTCTATGGAACCCAAAAACAAAGCAAACAAATTTCTCAACTAATAAGTAAAGTTTTCAAGATTGCAAGATATAGTATATCGAAATACTGGCATAAAATAATTGGAAACTGCAAAGAAAAATTATTCCATTTAAAGTAGGATCATAAAAAATGTAATCTACTTCTACCTCGTACACACTAGGTATGGGTCCAACTTCTTGGTTGATAGAAATATTGTATATTGTGATTGTTGTGTGTTATATGGGTGTACTCATTACTAAACCTTGTTGAATTGTACACTTAAGGACTATGCATTTCATTGTATATAAATTTTACCCTAATTAAAACAAAAATGTGTTTAAATCTTTTGTGTACTTACTCTTTTCTTTATTGCCACTGACTGACAACTTCCCCCACCCCCACTGGGTGTCACTATCTTACTCATCTTTAACTAATGCTTAAGTGGAGAAATTTGTGTTTATAATGAAGAGGTAAGAAAAGTAGAATAAACCAAAGCAGAAGAAATATAATTCAGACAGACCTCAGAAACTAAATTTTGTCCTGGACATCCTTTCCTTGTCCTCACTGCTCCTGGGGCAATTTACAAGCCAACAAGTGTTTGTCTGTAATTCAACCCAAAACCCAATGTTAATTTTTGCTGTCTTTTTAAATAAGCAAAAAAAAAAAAAATGAAAAAAGCTTAGTGAGAGGTTAGTATATAAATATACTACTCTATTAATAATCATAACTGGCACATGCAATAACAAACACAATATTGCTGACATTTTTTCACTGACCATTGTTTACACTCAAGATGTATATAAAAAACAAAAAAGAAACAAATTATTTGCATCCAGTATCCACTCTTTAGGTCACTCATTAATTCATGCATTCACCTAGCATTTGTTGAGTATCTATCTATGCTAGAAACTAAACTAGCAGTGAGAATATACACATTAATAAGAACCTTTCTTTTCTAAAAAATGAATTGGCATTTTAGATGGAGAAAAAAATAAGTAAGCAGACCAATAAAAGAATGGCTAATTGAGCTATGGAAGAGATAGGTAGAGACTAACATGGGTTTCTGCTAGTTTTTCTGGAAAATACATATACATGCCATGTCTGGCTAACTCCTCCTGGCTTCTCTGCCAGTGGCAAGTGTCCCACTGGCCACCTCTTGTCTTTATTCCCCAATCTCGGGTTTTTGCTCAAGTGGTGCTCTGCCCAGAAGGTTCTTTCACTGTTTCTCCCTAGCATGTCCTGATCTACACTTGGACTAAGTGCAGATCTGCACTTAGGTCCAAGTTCTGCAAACCGTCTTTCACTGATGCCTTTTCTATCCCTATGGTTCCCACATGCTATCATGTCCTTTCTTTCTACTTGCTTCATATGATTGCTTCACATGAATTTGTCTATGCTGCATTGCATGTTGTACTACTCTAAGAGAGTAGAGACCCATCTAATATTCAGAGCTTACTCACATCACTAGTCCACAGTTGCCACATGGAAGATGCTCAAAAGTAGGTTGTGTTATTAAAAGTAGTGTGTGTTACTAATGCACAATTGTTGAGGACATGATATGTGCAAATTACCAATAATTTTTCTTGCCAAAGGTGGGATAGGGATGATCCAGGCACCTTTGATCTGCTCTCTCTACCTATGTCCAAACACTTATTCTTTCAACATAGCCCTTTCAAATATAGTACAAACAGAGGTCATGGCACACAATTTCTCTACGCAGCAAGTGTGCTGATATGGAAAACTTATGAAATACAGTTTAGAAACAATGACTGTCATTCCTGAATTTCTCTGGAGTCGCAATTTGCTAGTGTGTCATTTTCATTGGAAAATCATAAAGTATTGACTTGAAGGGTAAGAATGAACATTTTTTCTTATCTCTGTACAAAAGGAAAATAGGCCTGAATTCCCTCCAGGAAAGCTCTAACCCTTGCAATGGGATGGAGATGGGCAAAAGATATGTCAGGACTATCCTTGTATAAGTCTAAAAGTTGTACGTATAATTTGACCTTGGCCACCACTTCTCAGTATGCAGTGAGCAGTGGCTTGCCATCTGAGAAGGACAGAAAGACCACAATGTCTGGTAGCTGGGAGCAAAGTGTCATGAGCTACATTTCAGAACAAGGGTTCTAGCCTTGATCTGAGGCCTAACTACACATTAAAATCATACTAATTAAGTCAGAATTCTTAAGGGTGGTAACAAGGCATTAGCAACTATTGAAGCTCCCCAAGTGATTTCAATGGGAAAATTTAAGAGTTAATAAATATGATGGCAGGTTATTCCAGGGGTTTCAGACTTTTCTGAATCTAAATTACCTAGGGAGATCTCCAAAACTGCATGTGATGGTTAATTTTATGTGTCAACTTGACTGGACCATGAAGTGCCCAGATACTTGGTCCAACATTGTTTTGGATATTTCTGTGAGGGTGTTTTTTGATGAGATCAACATTTGAATCTGTAGACTAAAACAAATTATTCTCTCCAGTGTGAGTGTCCCTCCTCCAATCAGTTTAAAACCTAAATAGAACCCAAAGACTGATCCACCCATGTGTAAAAGAGAACTTCTGCCTGACTCTTGAACCAGGACAAAGATTTTTTCCTGCCTTCTGATGCAAGTGTTGATTTTGGTTCTTCTTGGGTCTTTGAGGCTTCAGGCTTTCAGAGGAAGAATTTATACCACAGGCTCTCTGCGTCCCTGACTGCTGACTGCAGCTATTGGGACCTGTTAAGCTCTGTAGCTGTGTGAGACAATTCCTGATAATAAATCTGTGTATGTGTGTGTGTGTGTGTGTGTGACTGCAGCTATTGGGACCTGTTAAGCTCTGTAGCTGTGTGAGACAATTCCTGATAATAAATCTGTGTATGTGTGTGTGTGTGTGTGTGTG
>NC_081559.1:109141333-109171966 GCF_022355385.1 Mustela nigripes
TGTGTGCGTGCGCAAGCGCGTACGCGCACACATGCACAAGCTCATACATACATACATATATGTACATTGTGTTGGTTCTGTTTCTCAGGAGAACCCTGACTAATACAATGTATATTTCTTATCCAACTGCCAAAGATGTGTTTCTACTGGAAAGGTGTGGCCCCAGAATTTTGTTGATTTATTTTTATTATTATTATTCCCAGATAGTTCTAATAATGACAGACTGCAACTTGGGCTTAACTAAATGATCTCAGAGAAATTACTTACCATTCTCTAAGTTAGTTATTATCCTGATATTTAAGATGAGAATAACTATACTATCTTATGTGGTTATAATATATTACATTGCAATGTAAATGGTAGAGTGGCTGGCCCATGGATATTAGGAACATTTATTTTTCTACATAAGTGTGCAATTGGCAAAATATTTTCCATAGTAAATGTTCAATATTGATTTTAAATATAACTATAAAATATTTCCAAGTGTCAGTGATTTAATTTCCTTTAGAGTACAGTTTGAGACTTATATGTGTCCCAGATAATATCAGTCTTTTAACTTGCCCCATGACAATTCTTAGATATTTTTTGCCTATCTGTTCTTGACCCAAGCATTGACCCAATATAGATAAACATTGATCCAACAAACTGAAATAACTTAATGTATTTTTGCCTGTTCCTAATTTCTTCTTATCACTCACCTGAATTTCTTCAGACATTTCAAAGAAAGAGGTGGTAATAGCAGTTACTAAGTGACATGAGACAGGATTTTACCAAATACTATTTGTTGAATATAATGGTCTGATTTTTAGACCTGTGTCTCTCATTCATGCCACTGTATGTAGTGATTCTCATATCAGATAAATTAGATTTTAAACTAAAGACTGTAGTCAGAGGTACAGAAGGACACTACATCATTCTTAAAGGGACTATCCACCAAGATGATCTAACAATTATAAATATCTATGCCCCCAATATGGGAGCAGCCAACTACATAAGAAAATTGTTAATCAACATAAGGAAGCATATTGATATGAATACACTAATAGTAGGAGATCTTAAACATGCCTCTCTCAGAAATAGACATATCATTGAAACAAGAGCATTGAATGACACATTGGACCAGATGGACCTCATAGATATATACAAAACATCCCACCCTAAAACAACAGAATACTCATTCTTCTCAAGTGTACATGGAACCTTCTCCAGAATAGACCACATACAGGGTCACAAATCAGGACTCAACCGATACCAAAAGACTGAGATGATTCCCTGCATATTCTCAGATCACAATGTTTTGAAACTGGAGCTCAATCATAAGGAAAAGTTCTGAAGGAACTCAAATACCTGGAAGCTAAAGACCACCTTGCTTAAGAATGCCTGGATCAACCAGGAGATCAAAGAAGAACTGAAACAATTCATGGAAACTGAGAATGAAGGCACTTCGGTCCAAAACCTATGGGATACAGCAAAGGCAGTCCTAACGGGGAAATACATAGCCACCCAAGCCTCCCTCAAAAAAATTAAAAAATCCAGAACACAACAGCTGTCTCTACACCTTAAAAAACTGGAGAATCAACAACAAATCAAACCAACTCCACACATAAGAAGGGAAATCATCAAGATTAGAGCTGAGATCAATGAGGTAGAAACATGTACTATTATTTTAAAATTGAAATTCCTTAAGCAATACATTTGATCCTAGGACACTGTCACATTTTAGAGTCCCCCTTGGCTACATAGTCACTCCTTTTATCAATTCATCTTTGTTACCTTTAAAACATTCACAAATGAGCTTCTATATAGAAAGGTGCTAGCATGTTTATAGCCATAAATTAATGAGTGTTTAAGAGAGGTTTTCTATAATGATTATTTCAGGTTATTTAAATATCATTTTTACTTTAAAAGATTGCTTTACTTGGATCTGAAACCTCAGTAAAGGCAAATAACTCAAACAGTCTAACCAGCAAGTATGATGCAGTTATAATTATCTGAATATGTTAACATTTAGGCAACAGTCAGACACATTACTGGCCTTTGGAAAATAGAATGCTTCATGTAGACACTAATTAATCAATAAAATCCTAATTGGATTCTATTAAGTATTGGAAACGACATTTTGACTTAAATATTCCATGTACAACCCTGACCCATTCCCAAGCAGCAATAAAAGCCAATTAGGGTGGTATTCAAATTATAATTATGAATGTTATCACCACCTTCATCTACATTAATATTACAACAATTAAAGAGAACACAGTAAGGAATGAATCAGGCAAGTCCTCCTGCATAGATGCCTCACTTTGGGGTTATTGTTGAGAAATTTAATATAACACAAAAGTGGTTTTTAAAGAGCATAGATTTGGAAAGATAAAACCTGAGATAGGGTCACCTGAGTGGCTCAGTGCATTGAGCCTCTGCCTTCAGCTCAGGTCATGATCTCAGAGTCCTGAGATCAAGCCCCACATTGGGCTTTCTGCTTGGTGGGGAACCTGCTTCCCCCCTCTCTCTCTACCTGCCTCTCTTCTACTTGTGACCTCCCTCTCAAATATTTTTTCTTAAATCTTTAAAAAAAGGAAAATCTGAGATAATATCCACCAATATTAATTATGCATGTATCTGAGACCAACGTCTCCATCTGTGAAATTGGAATAACAACAGCCTTTTCCAGAACTATGTTGAAGATTAGAATTGATGCATATCAGTGTTCCAGCTGTGCACATGAAATCCTGCAGAAATGGCATATATATTCCAGAATACTGACTGTCTGTATTCATGGAATCTTTGGAAGAAACCCAAGATTTATCAAAACTCACATGCCTTTTTTAGTGCAGGAACACATTTTACTGCAATCCCCAAAGATTATGTTCCAATCTCTGCTTGAACACCTTTATTGCTTTAGAATTTAGTTCCTCCTGGTGTACCATGGTTTCATTCTTAGCATTTTTAGAACATGCAGAAATTGACCTCCTTATTGACTTCCATTGGACCCAGTTTTACCATCAGTATTAACATAAACCATATTGAAATCCTTTTATAGATGAATTGTTCAAGAAAAAAAGGCCATGTGTCTGATAGCATATGCTCTGGAACTAAACTGCCTCAGCTCAAATCCTAGTCCTATAGGTGACCAGCTGTGGATCTCAGGCCTATTAACTTCTCTGTGCTTTAGTTTTCTCACCATTAAATTTGGATAGTAGCTTCTATCTCTTTCATGTGTTGTGAACATTAGCTATCACTGCATTCATATCATTTTCCTTTTTCATTCTCGCAAACACTCCATGTAGGTTATTATGTACAAGCCCTTTCAAGGCCCAATCTTACTTGGAGGTCAGTTTAAACACAAAACCTCTATTAAATGAATCAGTTTGATGCACGTCTTGGTAAGATGTGTTATATATTTCTAGGTCTGCATGATCTGGAACTAAATATCTTTCTTTTTCCACAGTACAAGAGACAAACAGAGTCTTAGAGATAAGGCAACATGCCCATAGTCACCTAGCTTGTAAGTGGAAGGCCAGAGATTATGCACTGCAGGATATACTTCACTCTCTCAGCATCCACCTTGGTAAATAAAGGAAGGAAAACAGAAGGAATGAGATCAAAGTTGAGACAAGCTGAGATCTGGCCATTGTAATGGTGCAAACCACACCTAATGGATATCCCCAAATGACTTGATCTGGTAGCAGCCATCATGCTCAGATAGAAATGCTCAGAAGTTAGGCAGCAGAGTCATGCTATTTCTACTGGGAAAGGAAGAACTTGATTGTAGATAAGGTGCTCTGATAGAAACACTCAGATGAAAATGGTTTATTTACAGGGCACAAAGTATAGGAGCATATTAGCAACCAGATAAGACAAACACAGTTTAGCAGTGACATTCTGCAAACAATGCCTTTATTCAATGGATTTAGTGGATGAATTTAATAGTGAAATTTTTAGATACAGTGGAAAATCTGACTGTAAATATATTTGAGGTGGCACATGTCTAATGTGACCCCCAAATCATATTATATAATTACTCACCTCCTTATTTTTTAATATTATTTGTGGAATTAGTCCTCATTTTCAAGAGAAAGAGGGATGGTACTACCTATTCACTGCTACCTGTGTTAAGACTTGTTTTGAAACACACACTACTGAGGAGAAACATTCTAAGATTAGACCTCAAGATGGTACAGACTGACCACTCTATAGACCCAGAATATCATCTTGAAATATTTCCCAAGCAAATAATTAAGATAGATCCTAGATTCAAATCTCTTTGTTCCAAAAATCATGTTTTATTGGCAACATTTTTAATGATATAAATTAGATGAAGTTTTTATTTTTTTTATTTTATTTTTTTTCAATTTATTTATTTTCAGAAAAACAGTATTCATTATTTTTGTACTACAGCCAGTGCTCCATGCAATCCGTGCCCTCTATAATACCCACCACCTGGTACCCCAACCTCCCACCCCCCCGCCACTTCAAACCCCTCAGATTGTTTTTCAGAGTCCATAGTCTCTCGTGATTCACCTCCCCTTCCAATTTACCCCAACTCCCTTCTCCTCTCTAACACCCCTTGTCCTCCATGATATTTGTTATGCTCCACAAATAAGTGAAACCATATGATAATTGACTCTCTCTGCTTGACTTATATCACTCAGCATAATCTCTTCCAGTCCTGTCCACGTTGATACAAAAGTTGGGTATTCATCCTTTCTGATGGAGGCATAATACTCCATAGTATATATGGACCACATCTTCCTTATCCATTCATCCGTTGAAGGGCATCTTGGTTCTTTCCATAGTTTGGCGACCGTGGCCATTGCTGCTATAAACATTGGGGTACAGATGGCCCTTCTTTTCACGACATCTGTATCCTTGGGGTAAATACCCAAGAGTGCAATTGCAGGGTCATAAGGAAGCTCTATTTTTAATTTCTTGAGGAATCTCCACACTGTTCTCCAAAGAGGCTGCACCAACTTGCATTCCCACCAACAGTGTAAGAGGGTTCTCCTTTCTCCACATCTTCTCCAACACATGTTGTTTCCTGTTATGTTAATTTTGGCCATTCTAACTGGTGTAAGGTGATATCTCAATGTGGTTTTTTTTAAGATCAAAATTATTTTATTAAGATATCTTAAAACTTCCTTACTGTAATGAGCTAAAATTCAGGAGGGAGGAGCAAGATCAAGAAGGAGTAGGAGACCTAAATCAGATACCAGGAGTTCAGCTAGATAGTTATCAAACCATTCTGAACAACTACAAACTCAATAGGAGAGAGAAGAGACTAAGAGTAGCAATTCTAGGAACAGAAAATCGACCACTTTCCAGAAGGTGGGACTTACAGAAAAGCAAATCAGAGGCAACATTTGGGAAGACAGGCTATGAGGGGAGGGACCAGCTCCTGGCAAGTGATACAGTAGCAGAGCACAAAATCAGAACTTTTAGAAGGCTGTTCCACTGAAGGACATCACTCCAAAGGAAAGCATGGGGTGAAGCCTTTGTGGGGACAGTGTAGTCTCAAGACCTATGGGATCACAGAAAGACCAGGGGTGTCTGAGTGTGGCAGAGCTCCCAGGCATGAGAGCAGGAAAGCCAGCTGCAGATACGGACCTGAGGAGTGGGCTCTCAGCTCAGGATTACATTAAATCATGATCCATGGCACAGTTGGGCCAGTGCTCTTCAGGCAAGGACATAACTAGCAGCTGATCCAGGGAGACTGACCTTCCTCCTCCAGGAGGAGCAGCATGGGAGCACACTGCAGGAATCTGCAGGAGACTCCAAAGGGGGGTGTGCACCAGAGATAGAAATGCTCCATCACAGGCTGGGTAGCTCAGAGTGCAGCTGGAGACCAGGGAGAGGGAAGGGATAGACTGATTTTCTCTGAGGGCTCAGCAAGGAGTGGGGCCATGAACTCTCAACTCCTGTGGGGCTAGAGATTGGGAGGCTGCCCTTTTCATTCCCATCCTCCAGAGCTCTATAGAAAGCATCTAGGGAAAAAATGTTTCCAAGACAATATCGAGCAGATTATTTAGCCTGCCCCTGGCAAGGGTGGTGCAATTCTACCTCAGGCAAAGACATTTGAGAATCACTGCAACAGGCCCCTCCCCCAAGAATATCAGTAAGAACATCCAGCCAAGACAAATTTCACTGATCCATGAGAACTACAGAACTGCAGAGCTAGAGGAAAGCAACACATACAACTCATTGCTTTTTTCCCATAATCCATTAGTTTTTCTTTTTAATTTAATTTTATTTATTTATTTGACAGAGAGAGATCACAAGTAGGCAGAGAGGCAGGCAGAGAGAGAGAAGGAGGAAGCAGGCTCCCTGCTGAGCAGAAAGCCCAATTTGGGGCTCCAACCCAGGACCCTGACATCATGACCTGAGCCAAAGGCAGAGGCTTAACCCACTGGCACCCTCCATTAGTTTTTTAAAGTTTCTTTTTCTTTCTTTCTTTCTTTCTTATTCTATTTTTTAACTGTTTCTCTTTCCTATTTTAATGTTCTAAACTATTTTACCTTATCAATATCTTTTTAAAAATCTTTTTAAATTTTCATTGTTATAGTAATATATTATCCTTTCATTGTATTTAACCTTATTTTTTGTATACATATAGGTTTTTTTTTCCTTTAAAATTTGGCAGTACAATTTCTTCTAATAGGCCAAAATACACCTTAAATGTGGCGCCTGCCTTTGTTGTATTCTCCAGCTTGATCACATCTTTTCTTTTTTTTTCTTTTTTCAACTAACTTCTTATCAATTCCTTTTTTAGAATCATTTTTAATTTTCATCTTTATAGTCATATTCCATCCCTTCATCATGTTTACCCTTATTATTGTGTGTGTGTGTATATATGGAAAGAAAAACAAAATTTCTTTACTTAAAATTGTGGGAGGTAGTTTCTTCTAACAGAACAAAATACACCCAAAATCAAGTGGTAGCTCTGTTCTATTCACCAGTCTAATATATAAATATATATATATATATATATATATATATATATATATATTTTGTTGTTTGTTTGTTTGTTTTTTTCATTTTTCACCTTTCTTCTCCCCCCAGTTTCAGGTCTTTTCTGATTTGGTTAGTGTATATTTTACTGGGGCCAATGCTACTCTTTTACTATTTTGTTCTCCCATTCATCCACTCATATCTGGATAGAATGACAAGGTGGAAAAACTCACCAAAAAAAAAAAAAAAAAAAAAAAGGAGGGGGAGACGGGGCCATACCGATGTCTAGAGACCTAATCAATATGGACATTAGTAATATGTCAGGACTAGAGTTCAGAATGACGATTATCAAGGTGCTAGCTGGGCTCAAAGAAAACATGGAAGATATTAGAGAATCCCTTTTGAAGAAGTAAAATCCCATCCTGGAGAAAGAAATTCCCTTTCTGGAGAAATAACAAGACTAAAACCTAACCGAGCTGAAAACAAAAAGGGTATTAATGAGGTGCAATAAAAAATGGAGGCTCTTACTGCTAGGATAAATGAGGCAGAAGGAGAATTAGTGATATAGAAGACCAAATGATGGAGGATAAGGAAGCTGAGTAAAAGAGAGACAAACAACTACTGGATCAGGAGGGGAAAATTCGAGAGATAAGTGATACCATAAGATAAAACAATATTAGAATATTTGGGATCTCAGAAAGAAGGAATAGAGAGAGAAGCAGAAAGAATATTGGAGCAAATTATAGCAGAAAATTTCCCCAATTTGGTGGAGGGAAGAAGCATAAAAATCCAGAAGGCACAAAGAACCCCCCTCACAATCAATAAAAATAGGTCCATACCTCGTCATCTTATAGTAAAACTTACAAGTCTCAATGACAAGAGGAAATCCCGAAAGAAGCTTAGGAGAAAAGGTCTGTAACGTGTATTGGTAAAAATATTAGACTGACAGCAGACTTATCCACAGAAACCTGGCAGGCCAGAAAAAACTGACATAGCATATTCAAAGCACTAAATGAAAAAAATATGCAGCCAAGAATACTATATCCAATTATGCTGTCATTGAAAATAAAAGGAGAGATAAGAAGCTTCCAGAATAAACAAAAACTGAAAGAATTTGCAAACACCAAACCAGACCTACAGGAAATATTGAAGCAAAGAGAAAGCCTAAAAGTAGTAGATCAGAAAGGAACAGAGACAATATACAGTAACAGTCACCTTACAGGCAATACAATGGCACTAAATTCATATCTTTCAACAGTTACTCTGAATGAAAATGGGCTAAATGTTCCAATCAAAAGACACAGGGTATCAAAATGCATTAAAAAAAAAGAACCATAGATATGCGGTCTATAAGAAACTCATTTTAGACTCAAAGACATCTCCAGGTTTGAAGTGAGGGGGTGGAAAACAATTTACCATGCTAATGGACATCAAAAGTAAGGTGGGATGGCAATCCTTATATTAGATAAATTAGATTTTAAGAAAAGACTATAATAAGAGATGAGGAAGTACACTATATCATACTTAAGGGGCCTGTCTACAAAGAAGATCTAACAATTTTAAATATCTATACCCCTAACATGGGAGCTGCCAATTATATACATTAATTAATAACAGAACCAAAGAAACACATTGACGATAATACAAAAATAGTAGAGGACTTTAACACCCCCCTCACTGAAATGGACAGATCATCCAAGCAAGAGATCAACAAGGAAATAAAGGCTTTAAGTCACACCCTGGACCAGATGGACATCACAGATATATTTAGAACATTCCACCCAAAAGCAACAAAATACACATTCTTCTCTAGAGCACATGGAACATTCTCCAGAATAGATCACATCCTGGGTCACAAATCAGGTCTCAACTGATACCAAAAGAATGGGATCATTCCCTGAATATTTTCAAACCACAATGCTCTGAAACTAGAACTGAATCACAAGAGGAAAATAGGAAGGAACTCAAATACATGGAGACTAAAGAGCATCCTACTAAAGAATTAATGGGTCAACCAGGAAAATAAAGAAGAAGTTAAAAAGCTCATGGAAACAAATGAAAATGAAAACACAACTGTTCAAAATCTTTGGGATACAGCAAAAAAAAGTCCTGAGAAGAACGTATACAGCCATACAAGCCTTTCTCAAGAAATAAGAAAGGTCTCAATCACACAACTTAACCCTACACCTAAAGGAGCTGGAGAAAGAATAGCAAAGAAAGCCTAACCCTAATAATAAATATCAAAGCAGAAATCAATGAAATAGAAATCAAAAGAAAGTAAAACAAATCAATAAAGCCAGGAGCTTGTTCTTTGAAAGAAAAAAATAATAAAATTGATAAAACCCTGGCCAGACTTATCAAAAAGAAAAGATAAAGGACTGAAATAAATAAAATAGTGAATGACAGAGAAGAGATCACAACCAACACCAAAGAAATACAAACAATTATAAGAATATATTATGAGCAACTATATGCCAGAAAACTTGACAATCTGGAAGAAATGGATGCATTTCTAGAAAAGTGTAAACTACCAAGACGGACCAGGAAGAAATAGAAAAACCTGAACAGACCCATTACCAGTAAGGAGATTGAAGCAAACACCTCCCCAAAAAACAAGTGCACAGGGCCAGATGGCTTCCCAGGGGAATTCTACTAAACATTTAAAGAAGAATTAATACCTATTCTCCTGAGACTGTTAAAAAATTAGAAATGGAAGGAAAACTTCCAAACCCATTTTATGAAACCAGCATTACCTTCATCCCAAAACCAGACAAATTCCCATAATAAAGGAGAATTACAGACCAATATCCTTGATGAACATGGATGCAAAAATTCTCACCAAAATACTAGCCAATAGGATCCAACAGTACCTTAAAAGAATTATTCACCACGACCAAGTAGGGTTTATTCCTGGGCTGCAAGGCTGATTCAACGTCCACAAATCAATCAATGTGATACAATACACTAATAAAAGAAAGAACAAGAACCATATGATACTCTCAACAGATGCTGAAAAAGTATTTGATAAAATACAGCATCCTTTCTTGATCAAAATTCTTAAAAGTGTAGGGGTGGAGGGTACATACGTCAATATCATCAAAGCCATCTATGAAAAACCCACAGTGAATATCATTCTCAATGGGGGGAAACTGAAAGCTTTTCTCCTAAGCTCAGGAACATGGCAGGGATGTCCCCTATCACTGCTGCTATTCAACATAGTACTAGAAGTCTTAGCCTTGGCAATCAGAAAACAAAAAGAAATAAAAGGCATCTGAATCAGCAAAGAAGAAGTCAGACTCTCACTCTTTGCAGGTGATATTGTTCTTTACGTGGAAAACCCAAAAAACTCCACCCCTAAACTGCTAGAACTTGTACAGGAATTCAGTAAAGTGTCAGGATATAAAATCAACGCACAGAAATCAGTTGCATTTCTAGACACCAAAAGCAAGAGAGAAGAGAGAGAAATTAAGGAGTCAATACTATTTACAATTGCACCCAAAACCATAAGATACCTAGGAATAAACCTAACCAAAGAGGCACAGAATCTGTGCTCAGAAAACTATAAAGTACTCAAGAAAGAAATTGAGGAAGACACAAAGAAATGGAAAAATGGTCCATGTTCCTGGACTGGAATAACAAATATTGTGAAAATGTCTATGCTACCTAAAGCAATTTACACATTTAATGAAATTCCTTGTCAATATGCCATCAATTTTTTTCAAAGAAATTGAACAAATAATTCTAAAAT
This sequence comes from Mustela nigripes, assembly GCF_022355385.1. Classification (NCBI taxonomy): domain Eukaryota; kingdom Metazoa; phylum Chordata; class Mammalia; order Carnivora; family Mustelidae; genus Mustela; species Mustela nigripes. Next base: position 109,152,027 of record NC_081559.1, read on the forward strand.
TTATATGGGACCATAAAAGTCCCTGATCAGTCAGAGGAATGTTGAAAAAGAAAACCAAAGTTGGCAGCATCACAGTCCCAGACTTCAACTCTATTACAAAGCTGTAATCATTAAGACAGTATGGTACTGGCACAAAAACAGACACATAGATCAAAGGAACAGAATAGAGATCCTAGATATGAACCCTTAACTCTATGGCCAACTAATCTTCGACAAAGCAGGAAAGAATGTCCAATGGAAAAAGATAATCTCTTCAATAAATTGTGTTGGGATAATTGGACCGCCACATGCAGAGGAATGAAACTGGGCCATTGCCTTACACCACACACAAAAATAGACTCAAAATAGAGGAAAGACTTCTCTGCAAGAAAGGAATCCATCAAAATCCTTGAGGATAACACAAGAAGCTACCTATTCGGCCTCAGCTGCAGTAACTTTTTCCTAGAAACATTGCCAAAGGCAAGGAAGCAAGGGCAAAAGTAAACTATGGGACTTCATCAAGATCAAAAGATTTTGCAAAAGAAATAGTCAACAAAACCAAATACAAAACTGACATAATGGGGCACCTGGGTGGCTCAGTGGGTTAAGCCGCTGCCTTCGGCTCAGGTCATGATCTCAGGGTCCTGGGATCGAGTCCCGCATCGGGCTCTCTGCTCAGGAGGGAGCCTGCTTCCCTCTCTCTCTCTGCCTGCCTCTCTGTCTACTTGTGATTTCTGTCAAATAAATAAATAAAATCTTTAAAAAAAAAAAAAAAAAAAAAAACTGACATAATGGGAGAAGTTATTTGCAAATGACATATCAGATAAAGGGCTAGTATCTAAAATCTATAAAGAACTTATCAAACTCAACACCCAAAGAACAAATAACCCAATCAAGAAATGGTCGGAGGACATGAACAGACATTTTTGCAAAGAAGAGATCCAGATGGCCAACAGACACATGAAAAAGTGCTCCACATCACTTGGCATCAGGGAAATACAAATCAAAACTACGAGATACCACCTCATACCAGTCAGAATGGCTAAAATTAACAAGTCAGGAAATGACAGATGCTGGCAAGGATGTGGAGAAAGGGGAACCCTCCTACACTGTTGGTGGGAATGCAAGCTGGTGCAACCACTCTGGAAAACAGCATGAAGGCTCTTCAAAAAGTTGAAAATAGAGCTACCTATGACCCAGCAATTGCACTACTGGGTATTTACCCTAAAGATACAAATGTAGTGATCCAATGGGGCATGTGCACCTGAATGTTTATAGCAGCAATGTCCACAACAGTCAAACTATGGAAAGAACATAGATGTCCATTAACAGATGAATGGATCAAGAAGTGGTATATATATATATATATATATATATATATATATATATATATATATACATAATATATATATATATATATAAAAATTCAATGGAATATTACGTAGCCATCAAAAGAAATGAAATCTTGCCATTTGTAATGACATGGATGGGACTAGAGGGTATTAAGGTAACTGAAATAAGTCAACTGGAGAAAGACAACTATCATATGATATCCCTGATATGAGGAGTTTGAAAGTCAGGGTGGGGGTTTTGTGGGGTAGGGAAGGAAAAAATGAACAAGATGGGATCGAGAGGGGAAAAAAAAAAACACAAGAGACTCTTAATCTCACAAACAAACAGGATTTCTGGGGGTTTGGGGGTAGGGAGAGGATGGTTGGGTTATGGACATTGGGGAAGGTACATCCTATGATGAGTGCTGTGAAATGTGTAAGCCTGATGATTCACAGACCTGTACCCTTGAGGCAAATTATACATTATATGTTAATAAAAGTAATTTTTAAAAGTTTCCTTTTGATGCAATGCTTCAGCTTCTCTCTCAACTTACTAGATGAATGCTGCATGATCCATTTATTGCTTAATAAAGCCAATTAGATATTCAAATTTACTCAGTTGAATATTATTTTTAATCACTTGTCATCTACCCAGTCCTTCCAGTGTAGTAGAAAAGATACATAATTGCTTAAAGCTAAATATAAATCTCTAATCTAAACTTCTCCAAAGCAGTTTTCCAAAAATAAATAGATGATGATAGATACATAGATAGATGATAGATAGCTGTGGGCCTGGTAATGTCATCAGCTAGCTTCTAAGACTTGACTTTTATTGCCCACGTTTTTGTACTCACCAAATTTTGTCCTACATTTTTCCTTAAGCTCTTCTTTCCATCTTATTTTATAAATCAGGCAAAAGACCGAATGGGTAGAGCATCCTGTGATGGTAACCAAGACTACCCCTCATGCAATAACAACTGCCAAAATGAAGAAGAGATTACCCAGATCAGTTTGAGCTCAACCCCTGACTCACACCTGCACAGATGGACCACAGAGTGATCTGTGGAGTGACAGTTACCTTTACCTCATTATAATGTCAATATCCCCACACAAAGAAGAACACAAGCCTCCAGGCACATATACCACATTATGCCCACCTCTACATATTATGACGAGGCTCTCCTTCCTTAATATTCATTCTCACCTTAAATAAAAGGAGTCCGTCTGCCATTGCTCAAGGAGTCACAGGTTGGGATTATATTCCCTGTGACCTTTTTTTTTTCTTTTTTTTTGTTAAAGATTTTATTTAGAGAAAAAGAGAGCACAAGCCAGGGGAGTAGTAGGCAGAATGAGAGGGAGAAGAAGGCTCCCTACTGAGTAAGGAGTCTGATGTGGGTCTCAGTCCCGGAACCCTGAGATCATGACCTGAAGGTAGTCATTTAACTAACTGAGCCACCCAGGCACTCTCCCTGTGACTTTCCTTGCTGCAAATCCTTGATTAGATTGCAAGCCTGGAATAATCTTCCATTGTCCTCAGCTTTGTCCTCTGAGATCTTGGATTTGCCCTTTGAGTAATTCTTTCTTTTTCAGGGTTATACATTATTTGCAGCTGACTAGTTTTATTAGCCTACTTCCTACCAGTGTGATCAGCCCTATTCTATAGACATTCTTCAATAACAGACTGATGAGAACAGAGAAGGAGCAATGTAGGGAGATTGGAGTTCAGAATGTTTTGGGAAAAGTAGATCCAAATAAGGTCCTGACTTATTACTTAATGTCTTGGATCCTCAGTTTCATCACCTCTAAAATAAGGATACTATTACCAATCCCACAGCATTATTAGAAATATTAAATTAAATAATGTTTTATTATTATACAATGTGCTTAGCCCCAGGATTTGACCAGTGCAAGGAAATTATACCTTGCTATTTCTCTCATTCTCTTTCTCTTTCTTTTCATTATTGTGAATTTCAATTTTCCCATCTTGATTCCATGTTGTAATTACCTCAGAACCCTTTGAAAATACTGAAACAGTAGCCACTCCCTTAACCTTAGTTTCACTTTCTGCGACTTCAGTTATTTGTGGTCAACCACAGGCTGGAAGCCGATGGTCCTTCTTTTGACATGCTTTCAGAGGTCAGTAGTCGCTTATCTTTTTTTTTTTTTAAGATTTTATTTATTTATTTGACAGAGAGAAATCACAAGTAGGCAGAGAGCAGGCAGAGAGAGAGAGAGGAGGAAGCAGGCTCCCTGCTGAGCAGAGTGCCTGACGCAGGGCTCGATCCCAGAACCCAGAGATCATGACCTGAGCTGAAGGCAGAGGCTTAACCCACTGAGCCACCCAGGCACCCCAGTAGTCGCTTATCTTTACATCACAACACCTACGTCATTCATCTACTTCATCTCATCATGTAGGCATTTAATCATCTCACATCATCACAAGAAGGTGAGTACAGGACAATAAAATATCTTGAGAGAGAGACAGAGAGCACACTCACATAGCTTTTATTACAACATATTTTTGTAATTATTCTATTTTATTATTAGTTATTGTTAATCTCTTACTGTGCTAAATCTGCAAGTTAAAGTTTATCATAGTTATGTACACACAAGGATATGCATAGTATATATCAGGTTCAGCACTCTCAATGGTTTCAGGCATCCTCTGGGGTCTGGGATTGCATCCCCTGCAGATGGGTGATGGAGGGAGTTAACTATCCTTGGGTTCTACACCCAGAGTTGCTGATTTAATCTCTCTGGGATATTGCCTGAGCTTTGGTTTTTGTTAAATCCTCCAAGAGATTTTAATGTGCAGTTACAACTGAGGATCAGTATAAGACTTTAGAAATGACCACCACATTCATTTTCTCCCAGCCTTCCCCTTGTAGCCCACTCCTAGCGTGTTCATGCATATGCAGAGTAGGGCTGACCCAAGGACTGGACTCTATGGAGCTCCTTAATGCCTGTCCCCAGAACAGCCCCTCGTAAGCCACCTCAGATATCCCAAATACCTCTAATGTAGTATATTTTTTTAGGAGAGCCTGTCAGGATTTGGATTCGCTTTATTGAGTTTTGTTGGGGTGGAGTACTTACTCCCATAATGTCAAGTACATGGTCCATACATGCTTATACATACACACATACATACCAACAGTTTTTTAGGTGACCAAGAGATCCAGAGAGCATAAGGCAGATTCACTGGCCTGGGGACAGGAAGGTGGAGACAAGCTGAGAGGAACTATAATCAGAAGTGGGGGGTCAAAGAGAGAGTAGCTTATCTGAGTGTACCTCTGTGAAAGCTGGTAGAGCCAAGAGATATCTTGAGGGCACCAACCTTGAAAGGAAGGCAGAAGGAATAAAGACGGAAGGGTGGGAAGAAGAGAACTGAGAAAAATGTGAATTCCAAATGGAAGGGCTAAAGGACCCAAAAGCAAAAAACAGCATCCTTTCTATTATTAGGGGAAACAGAAGTCCTGGGAGGGGACAGAATTCTGATAACACCATCATAATTAATTTTGTTACTATATCACTTAAGAGTGTTTAATTAAGGGGCTTAATGACTCAGTAGATCTGAAGTAGATCTTCAGTAGATCTGAAGACACTTTCTGAACAGTTAGTCAATGCAAGGCACACTGCTAAGGTTCTGAGGCATCTGAATACATCCTGTCTTAAGAGTTTGTGCCTGAGGGAAGCAGCTGCTGCTCCTATTTCCTATTGGTGACTATGAATTACACTCCCTGGGGATCAGGGGGTGGTGGGCAGTGGAGGGAGAAACGGGTGGGAGTCAGGGAGTCTGCCTTTAGTGCTGACTCCTCAACTTGCAGGTCATGTGGTCTGACATTGCTGACATTCCCAGATACTATGACACTGTGCTCAAAAAGTCAACAATATGAAGGCAGCATTGGTTCACATTGTTTGGAGAATCTTCAGGAAAAATCACCAGAAGTTTCCTGAAAAATTTACCAGCCATGGAATGATTCCCCGCTCCCGGGGAATCTGTTTAGAATTCTAGATACAATTGGCGGACAGGAAGTTACACAATGAGACTCTGAACTTCTAATCCTATAAGAAGGACATACAGGGGAACATACAACTGAAGTCCCTTACAAGCTCCCTTTTGCTTATAAATTGTCCTCCTGTGTCCCAAATGTAGCTGAAAAAAGCTGTGGAGGGGTGCAAGTCTAAACTGGGTTTGTAATGGATTGTGACCTAGAAATCTTGTCTTGAGGGAAGTTGATTAAAGGATACCTTCCCTTTGACTTCTTGAAGAAATTTCCTGGGACTTGGAGGTGAGTCACAGGCCAGTCTTTGTTTCTGCCTTTCTCTAGGCAAGCAGTGCCACTCTGGTGTCAAGGACTATTGGGGTGATTGATACCACCTCTCTTCAGGATGAGGCAAGGACCATAATAGCAATTTCTAGCTTTTTCAGTGCAATGTATTTGATTTACTTATCTCTACTTCATTATGATGTACAATACAAAAATCACACATTTTGCCCAGAAAGTATAGGTCTCCTGCCCATTAGCCAGATCAGGGCCAGTAACAAAAGGCCTCATCTGTTTGATGACAGAAGAGCTATAAAGCAGCCTACACTGCTCAAGTCTGAAGTGTTCACCCATTTCCCCTATCTAGATGTCCAGTCCCTGGGTTTAGAATACTGTCACTCATGTAACTGACCAGGAATGATTTCCTAGGAGATGAGTTCACTCAAACTCTTCTTTAAGGAAAGAAAGCTTTCAAAGTTTAATACAAAGTCACAGAAATTAAAACATCGTATAAAGACAGACAGATAAACCAATAGAAAAGAGAAAAATAACCCAGAAGTAAAGTCTTGTATATATGCTCAAATAATTTTCTACACAAGTGCAAAGACCATTTAATGTGAAAAGATAGTCTTTTCCACAAATGGTGCTGGAAAAACCGGATATCCCCATACAAAAAGTGAGGTGGGCCCTTACTTTACACTTAAAACAAAAATTAACTCAAAATAGGTTAAAACCAAAATGTAACAGTTAAAACCATAAAACACTCAGAAGAAAACATAAAGGAAATTTTCAAAAACATTGGATTTTGACAACATAAACAGAGACAGTAAAGAAAAGAAATACATAAGTTGGATTTAATCAAAATTTAAAACTTTGTGCATCATAGGACATTCTCAACAGAGTGAATGGCAACCTATAGAATAAGAGAATATATTGCAAATTGTGTATCTTATAAAGAATTGATACTAAAATATATTAGTAACTCCTACAGCTCAACAACAATAAGAAAACAACCTGACTTAAAAATTACAATTTTACTATATGAAAAATTTAAAAAGAAAATGTGAACAGTATATTGTATGTTATTCTTATACTCAAGAGTTTTTAAGATTCCTGTTTATACTGAATAAAATCCAAACTTCAAGAGGATCCTTCCTCCTTCATCTGCCACTTCTCTCAGTGTATAATCATGCACAAGCAGTTAGTAAGTATCTGCATTATTTATGCCTCAGGTTTTACATTTACATTTTTTAAAATAAAAACAATTTTTCCACGCTTTGTTTAAAAATTCACTAGCATTTGCCTTAAAAAACTCCCTAACTTCTTCCCAAGGAAGCATTGTCTGCAAGTATCTTTCCAGGGTGGATTCATGTGTATTGAGACAGCCCTTTCTCGCTGCCCTCCTGCCTTCCTTCTTCCTCCCACCTCTTTCCCTCACTCCCATCTTTCTTTCCTTCCTTCCTTACTCTTTCTTTTTCTTTTCTTTCCTTCCTTCCTTCCTTCCTTTTCTTGCCTTCAGAAGGGAGATTTGTCCGTTACAACATCTATGCCTGGGTTAGACAATGTGGGGGAGTGAAAGACTGTTCGTGTTGATCTATAAAGACTGATGCAGGCAGGCCAGGTTGAGGACCAGAGGTGAGTCCTGCAGGACCAGCCAACAGGGTCCTTGGCTTTCCTGAGGATGGAAATCAATTGTGAGACAGGATGAGGCGAAAACAGAGTTTATTGAAGATATAGAGAGTACAGGTTCAGATGGACTGTCTGGGAGACTCAGAAAGGAAAGTAGCATGAATCTTATCTTTATTCAGGGTCTGGATTTTTTCATTGAGGACAGTGGCCTGGTGTACATGTCTTCTCAGGCACCCAGGAAAAAGGACAAGATCCAGTTGTCCATCATAAGAAAACTTCTTCTGTGAAGCCTGGTGTCTTGGCATTGAGATGTCTATCTCCAGTGGTTTAGATATTCCCTATTATGCTGGAAGACTCCAAAGATATCATTAACTCTTTCTCCCTTAGAAGGAGGACATACATAAAGGCGTGTACAGAATGGGGTGTTGGTGCAGGTCCTTGCAAGAACAGAAGCAAAAAACAAAGCAAAGGGAAACAAAATAAAACATAGAGACCCTTTGGTTTCCCTGTCTCATGACGAGGAATTCAATTCAAGGTGAAAGAGAAAAACAAAGTAAGAGCATTCAGAACAAGAAGAGCCCATGCAAAGTGGCAGGAATGTATGAGCGTTCAGTATTGTTGGAAATGTACACGACAGTCTGAATAGAGGGGGAGTAAGGAAGATGGGAGAGAAGATGGAACTGCTGGTGCACCTTGGCAGAAACTGGACAGCAAGGTGCCTGTGAACCATAGACAGGAATTCCAGTATGGACTTACAGATGGTAAGCACACAAGCAAATGCTCCCACGAGATCACTCCAGCAACAGCGGGGAAGATGGATTGAAGAAGAGGTGGGACTCAGGAAAGGAAATCAGCAACCATTCATCCAAGAAACAAGTACCTGGGAGGGAGGTGACAATCTGGTTTACCCAAAGGCATTAAGTGTGAAGTCAGTGTAGGCAGTCCAATGCACAGGCCTAAAAACTGAATACCTGTGGGAGGCTGAATCGGAGGCTAGGTGGTAGGCAGCTGGTTAGTGTGTGAGGCTCTCTGAAGTGGGGGCAGGGAAGGTGAATGTTGGGGGAAAGGGATAGATATCTGAGACCTGCAATTAGGCACAACCTGTCAAGAGGGCCAAGGGGAATTCCAATATGGAAGGGGAATTCTAATACGGACACATATACACAAAAAGAAAAACATTGCAATTAACATTTTGGTTTGCCAATGCCTGCTTTCCCCCAGCTTTCTTAGGGGATGCTGGTTAGTAAGTAAGACAAAAGAACTTTGGATAGGTGCATCCACATGGGCGATATCAGAGAACTGTCCAGGGAACACTACCCCCCCCAAAAAAAAAACAAATCAATCCAGATGGACCCAAGAGGACAGAAGTTATGACAGGAAATCTTTAACCAAATTAAGAAGAAAATGCAGGCAACCCAGCTTCCTACCCCCAAAATGACTATGCCGTCCCTTAGTAATATTCTGCTTCCCAATTAATAAAAACCCAGGACCAATTCTGTACTGGGCATTTGAGTCTTTCTCAAGCTGCTCACTCCCCTCTCTTGTGAGTGTACTCAATATACTCTGCTTGTGCTTTCTGGTCTCTCACCTGAATTCCATCCAGTGAGAAGACAAAGACTGAAACTCTTTCACTCGAGGTGGTAACATCTACTGGGGTGCTTTCCACACCTGCAGCTTAATCAGCCTGCACTAAGATGCCAAAAGAGAGTAGAGTTTTGTGAGGTTGGCTGGGAGAAAACATTTAGGCAATGACACCCTACCTTTTTGGCTTATTCTACCAAACCCACCTGAATAAAACTTACTCTGAAGCAATAACACACTGCCCCATCCACCCATAAGCACTTTTATTACAGAGCTATAGAGAAAGGCTAACATCTCTAATCTCTGGATTGTTTATGCAGATTAGATTCCCTACCCCCCACCCCAGGAAAGCACCAATCTCCTAAAATTGCATTAGCATTACTTATCGTAATGCCCATTGAAAGGAAACCTTCCTCCAGGCTTAGTGCATAGAAAATAGGGACTCCAGGATGCAGGAGGCACTTCTCTGGACACACACTGGCTGAGTCCTGGCCATGTGTTCCTCTAAGACCATTTGCTAGTGTATGATACCCCTAAATTCAGTATCTCTAGATATCTTTAGTATCATCCCTAAATTTAGCTTCTTCCAATGATGTCACTATTGTGTCTTTATTTTTTCTTTCTAGTAACTTACACCTTTCTAGAATATCAAGTTTATCCAATCTTTGCAGCTCATTCCCTTGGGTCAGACATTTTGCTGTAACTACATAATTAAAGTGCTTTCCTCATCAAGATTTGGATCAACAATAGATCATTGTTTAATGGAGCAGTCTATTTCTCCACAGGGCTCTCTGACACTTTTCACTTAACCCCCTACCCTTGGAGTGACATTCTTGCTGGTTGCTGAGTGGAGTCCTTCTCCCCATACAGTGGTCTTGTAGGATTTGCTAAGGATTAATTCTTTCCTTTTATCTGTACCTTGTCAGAGATCAAGAATGAACAAAGATGAACATTAAGGAGTAAGAAATAGACCATGTTTGACTTTGTCTATCATTCACTCCTATTCACTAAGCCAAATTCCCTGAGACTATTATAACAAAGCATTTTCATGGGTAGAAAGCTGGCACTGTAATGTATGCTGCTGTGACACACAGCTGGTGATGTCTGCTTGGAGCTTGAATGGAGTGAGCCCTCCTGTTAATTTGTGAATGAACGGACACCCTGGGTAGCTGACTTGTTCAGCTACCAGTTCCTTGAAGGCTTTGGTCCTCTGACATTCCAAAGAATACATTCTCATTAGAAAGGACAGTTTCCTCTCTTCAGTGGGAAAAATACCATGAGCTCCAGTCACAGCCTCTCTTTCTATCCCCATTTAATAATCTATAATAATAATCACTATTATTATCTGTTGAGCTCTTATTAAGACCAGATCTATGTGAAATATCTTTTAGTTACCCATCCAGTCCCTGAAAATGTGCTGGGGAGTCATTGTCTAAGAATGGATGTAGTCCCTATTTCTAAAATTTCCTCAAACTACTTGCCATCTACCTATCCAAACGTAATGATTGCTGTTGTACTATCCCCTGGCCCTCTGATCTCTCTCTGGAGCTATACCCCAATTCTTGGGATCACTAGTTAACTCTGTCCCAGCACACTCTACCTGATATAACCCTGGGACCATGGACATTACAGTTGTAAGAATCTATCCACCTCCAGCTTATAATTATGTTAAATTTAAATTTAACTCCATTTATATCGTTATTAATAAATTTAAATGGAATTAAACTTATATTTAATTGTAATTATTAATAACTGAGGGTTTTGGAGGGGAGGAGGGTAAGGGGATAGGAGAGCCTGGTGGTGGGTATTGAGGAGGGTACATGTTGCATGGAGCACTGGGTGTGGTGCATAAACAGTGACTCTTGGAACACTGGAAAAATAAAATAAAATTTAAATATATATATATCATATATATACTTTTTAATAAATTTAATTGTAATTAAATCCTTTCAAAACAAAGGTAATAAATATTAAGAAGTTATCATTTTCTAATGATTTTCCTGCATCTATTTTCTATGCTTTTGAGATTACTAATATGCATTATATCTACATAGTGGAAATATATATAATGTTGTTCTTGTACACATGTCTTCCCAACTGTGGGTTCAGGGACATTACATTAACAATTTAAAAACAGCCATGGGATTATTTGCAGCAGTGAAATGGTACAAATTGAGTCTTGGTTTATTTTGCTGACTGTTTACAGCAGGGATCACCCAACTACATAGTGCTTTAAATCTGGCCTGCAAGCTAAAAATGAGTTTTACATTTTCAAGAGTTATGAACTAAAAGCAGAGAACATGCTACACAGACCTTATAGATAGTAGATAGATGATAGATGATTAGACAGATGATAGATAGATAGATACATAGATGACAGATAATAGATAGATAGATAGGTGGATAGATAAGTAATAAATGTAATATTTACTACCTGGTTCTTTACAGAAAGTTTGCTCATTCTCGTCTAGAGCAAGGATTGACACAGAATGGGTACTGACCAAATCCAGCCTCCTATCTGTTTTTGTAAATACAGTTTAATTGGAACACAGACAGGCCATTTAATTATGTATTTTCTATGGCTACTTTCAATACCAGAGCCACAAGGCAGAGCTGAGTAGTTGCAATAGAGACTGCCTGACCTGCAAAGCCTAACATATTATGCTGTGACACTTTACATTAAAAATTTGCTGACCCTTAAAAAAAAAAATTTGCTGACCCTTTTCTAGAGACCCCCCCCATAAAAAGTAATGGAGAAAGGTTAATAGTGCAGATTCAATTTAAAAATAAGTTGTGTCTGTAGCTGTTCCATTGCAAACAACACACAAACTTAGAAAACATTCTTCCAGTATTAAAAAATCATTATCTGAATCAGCAGATAATACTGACTCATTCAGGTCATTGACAAATGAGTGAAGTACCAATGTGTTTTCATTGTTTTACTTTTGCATCCTTCTTGTTAATGTAAACAAAATAACCAACATCTGTGGGAACTACATTTGCTTGTTAGTTGCGACCATAAGTTGGCTGTGGATATGAATTTAGCCAAATTCAATAATGCATTCTGTGCAAGTCAATGTGCTGTATGGAATTTACAGTATAGAGTACTATATACTTAATTGTGTGCCATTATGTGTATAATAATTGTGTGTCAACTTTGTATCAGCAATATATATAATAAGTGTATGCACATAAGGTGTGTTTGTGGATGTGCACACACAACACACACGTGCACATGCATGGCTGGCCTCCTGTCAAGATGACTTGTGAAGTAATTGAGAAAGAAATAAAATTCTTTATTAAGAATGCACACGAAGTCAAGGAGGATGCAAATATCCCAAGTAGACCTAGGAAAAACACCTCCATCTTTAAAAAGGGAGAAGTGGTTCCTTAAATGTTTTCTTTTGAGATAATTAAAGTATGTATGCACCTGTAGAAAATAATAAAGAAAAATCCTATATACTCTTTATTCTATTTCCCCTAATGGTGACACCCTGAAAAACTGTAGTACCATATCACTCAGAATATGAACATTGGTATAGTCAAGATGTAGAACCTTTCCATCACGGAAAAGATGCCCTCTGTTTCCCTTTTATAGACCACATCCAGTTACCTCTGAACTCCATTCCCTCCTTTAACCTCTGCCACTACTAATTGTACATTTAGTAAATGTACTAATTGTACATTATGTTTCTACAATGTTTTCATTTTAAGAACATCTTGGAAATAGAATCATACAATGTGTCATCTTTGGGGTCTGGCTTTTATGACATGGTGGAATTCTCTGGAGCTTCATCAAGGCTGTTGCATGCAATCGATAGTTTGTTCCTTTTTATTACCGAGTAGTGTTCCACAGTTTGTTTAACCATCCACCCACTGAAGGACTTCTGGGTTGTTTTGCAGCTATTATGAATAAGGTAGCTACAAACACTCCTGTTTTGTGTGTTAACATATGCTTCCATTTGTTTGGATGGATAGACAAAAAGTATAATTGTGGGTCATATGGTGGTTGCCTGGTTGATTTTACTAAGAAAATGCCAAACTATTTTTCCAGAATGGCTGTGCTACTGTACATTCTCATTAGCAGCATTTAAGTGATCCAACATCCTTGCCAGAATTCAGTGTAGCTATACTTACTTACTTAATTTGTTTATTTCAGCCATCCTGGTAAGTGTGCAATGAAAATCTCACTTGTGGCATTAATATGCATATTACTATTGAATAATGATGTTCAAAAAATATTTGACATCTGTATACCACTTTTGGTAAACTGGTTCTTCATGCCATTTGTGCATATTCTAAATGGACTGGTTTATTTTGTTATATGCTTTGTTTTTGTGGCAGAGGTATTAGAGCTTTTATGTGTTAAAGATATTAGTCCTTTGTTAGATATATGTTTCCAAATATTCCCTGCCAGTTTCAAGTTTGCATTTTCATTCTCTTCACTGAGTTTTCCTCAGGGAAAATTTTTTTTTTTATTTTGATGATATCATATTTACCAAATTCTGCTTCTTTTCCATGTTTTTGGTGGTATTCTAAGAAGTCCTTGTCCTAGATGAACTTCTATTCATTTTTGGTAAAATGTTTAGAGTTTTATGGTTTACATTTCAATTTTTATCCATTTTGAGTTAATTCATAGATCAGGTATGATTTGCTAATATTTTGTTGATGATTTGTATGTATAAAATTGTGAGAGATATTGGTCTGTAATTATCTTTTTTGTGATCCTGGTATGGTTATGTTATCAGGGTAATTCTAGCTTCATAAAATGAATGGGAAATTGTTCCCTTCTGTTTTCTGGAAAAGATAGTAATAAAATTAGTGTTAATATTTTAAATGTTTGGTAGAATATGATAATGAAACAACCTGTACCTGGAGATTTCTTTTTTGGGAACCTTTAAGTTACAAACTTAATTTATTTAATGATTAAAATACTATCAAGAATCTCTACTTCATCTTGTTTGATTTTTGGTCTACTTCCTCCAAGTTGCTAAATTTATGAGTGTGAAGTTGTTCACAGTATTCCTAATTACCTCCTTCCAGACTGAGGGATTTATCATGATAGTCCCCTGTGTGCCTTATTTCATCCCTGATATTGGTGAACTGTGTCTTCCATTTTTTGTGCTTTGTCAGCCTTGTTAGAGTTTTATCAATTTCATTGATTTTTTTGAAGAACTAATTTGATTTATTGATAGTGTTTTTTTTTAGTCTATGACTTTGTACAGTTCTCCAGTGATTGTTCAAAATAATGCAATATTTTCACATAACTTTATCAGAGATCTGGTATTGATGTCTTTCTACTTGAAGTGAATTGTAGAAAAGTTACTTCCTGTGAAGTCTCCTTGCCCATCCTCATTTACTGAAATAGAACTTCCTTAAGTATGTCCTTTTCATATGGTGAGTGCCACAGGGTTTCATGAGTTTGCTTCAACCCTAAAATATGATTTAATGAAATAATGATAAAGATAGTCTATTCCTTATATTCCACATATGAGGGAAACCATATGATAATTGTCTTTCTCTGCTTGACTTACTTCACTTAGCATAATCCCCTCCAGTTCCATGCCTGTTGATACAATTTGTAGGCATTCATCCTTTCTGATGACTGAGTAGCATTCTTTTGTATATATGTATCACATCTTCTTTATCCATTTATCTGTTCAAAGACATCTCATTTTGGCTATTATGGACATTGCTGCTATGAACATTTGGGTGCATATACCCCTTCTTTTCACTACAGCTGTATCTTTGGGATAAATACCTAGTAGTGCAATTACTGGGTCATAGGGTAGCTCTATTTTTAGTATCTTGAAGAACCTCCATACTATTTTCCAGATTGCCTGTACCAGCTTGCATTTCCACCAACAGTGTGAGAGGGTTCCCCTTTTTACACATCCTTGCCAGTGTTTGTTGTTTCCTATCTTGTTAAATTTTGGTATTCTAACGGTGTAATGATATCTCATGGTGGTTTTGATTTGTAGTCCCCTGATGGCTAGTGATTTTGAACATTTTTTCATGTGTCTGTTAGCCACAGAGAAAGGAAGGGAAAACTGAATGGAAAGAAATCAGAGAGGGAGACAAACCATGAGAGACTCTGGACTCCAGGAAACAAACTGAAAGTTACAGAAGGAAAGGGGATTGGGGGGTGGAGTAGCTAGGCAATGGGTATTAAGGAGAGCACATGTTGTGACAAGCACTGGATGTTGTATGCAACTGATGAATTTTTGAACACTACATCAAATACCCCTGGGGATAAAAATATATGTTTATAAAAAATAAAAAATTAAAAAAAAAAAAACTAATGATGTACTTACTATATGTTGGCTAACTGAACATAATAAAATTAAAAAAGATATTCTATTATATTTATCCTACATGAATCCATTTCAAAATTCTTTTTGAACTTCCTAGCAGTCTTCTGTTTCTACTCTTTGTTTAAAGAACTTGCCCTGGCAGTTCTTTACATGTAGGTGTACTAACTACTTATTCTCCTGATTTTCCTTCATTTGAGAATGTGTTTTTTTTCCATTTATTACTGCAAGATATTTTTGAATTTTGCGGTTGACAATTATTTCCTTCAGTATCTGAAAAAGATTTCATTTCCTACTGGCCTCCACTGTGTCAGGTGAGAATCCACTGTCATTCAAATTGGCACCATCCACTTAAGGAATTTGTCTTTCCATTCTTGGTACTTTCAAGATTTGGTCTTTGGCTTTAGATTGCCCAAGTTTAATTATGATGTCTTTTGCATTGGATTTCTTTGAGTTTATCCTTTTTGGCAGTGTGTTCAGATTCTAGAACCCATAGGTTTTTGTCTTTTGCCAAATTTGAAATTTTCTGCCATTTTTAAAATACTTTTTGAACCTCAATCTTTTTCTCCTCTCTGTCTGGAAATCCAATGATACAGATGTTAGGCATTTTGATATTCTCTTCCAAGTCCCAGAGGCTTTTTTCAATTTCTATTAGTCTGTTTTCTTATAATTTTTTTATTTCTGTGTTCAGATTTTCTAATTTTTCGTTTGTTCCAAGGAAATTCATAATTGCATATTCCAGCAGTTTTATGATGGCTTGCTTTAAAATACTTGTCCAGTAATTCGAACCTCTGATTCATCTTGCTGTTTGTGAATGATTTTTCTGGCTCTTGGTATGAATAATTTATAGTCATCGCCTGGTCATTTTGGATAATATATTGCAAAACTCTGGATTCTATTTACTTTTCTTTGTTCAGTAAGCAGGTCCCCTGTTGCTGCTGAATGAGGTCTACATGGTTGTATATTCTTAGCTGCACACTGGTCCTGCTGACACTGTGGGTCATGAGTAGAGAGAGTGAAGCCTATTAATTAGCAGCCCCATCTCGCACCTCCTTGTTAAGTATCATTGCTACTGGGTGGAAGAGGCATATCTGCTTACCAACAGACCCCACCTACACGGTCATTGTTGCAGAACATAGAACAAAAAACAATCAGAACTCTGTGTATGCCAACTGTGCAGGGAGTAAAGAATCACCACTCTGCCTCACCAGCACTTCCTTGTATGGGAATCAGATCATGACTGGAATCTGAGCACAGAAATTAAAAAAAAAAAATTAAAAATAAAAAATTAAAAAAAAATAAAGAGAAGCTTGATTAGTAAAATAAATAAATAAATAAATAAACCAATAGATATTATAGATTCCAAAAGTAAATAACCTCTCACTTATAAAATGAACACACAAAAAGCCTTAAGGGTGTGGGTTCAAGAGCAGAGTGGAGATGACAGAGGATAAAATCAGAAAACTTGAAGTGGCAGGGGGGGTGGGAGGTTGGGGTACCAGGTGGTGGGTATTATAGAGGGCACGGATTACATGGAGCACTGAATGTGGTGAAAAAATAATGAATACTGTTTTTCTGAAAATAAATCAATTGAAAAAAAAAAAGAAAACGAGAATAGTTTAATAGAATTTTCTAAGCTAAACAACATGGAGAAAACAGACCAATAAAAATTTTGTTCAATTTTTATTGGTCTGTTTTCTCCATGTTGTTTAGCAATGATACTTAACAAGTATTAGTTATAAGGCTTTGTTCAGCCTCTGGGGCATGGGGGAAAAATATCAATACCTAACACCCAGCACTTCCCTGCATTGGAATTAGATCACGGCCAACTGCTTTTGCCAGAAAAGGGATGTTCAGCCTCACTGACCATATCCAGTGCAAAATGTGGATGGAGCATGCCATCTGCTTCCACGAGTGGTGAGGAGGAGATAGGAAGGTCATGTTTCTACTCATCCCTAATGAATCTGCCAGTACTGAAATTATGGTTTTCCCTTAGTGTTTGAAGTAAAGTATTTTCAAAAGTATTTTGTTGCTAAGACCATCCTTTCTTATTGTTGGCTGAGGGAAAGAAACTTTTTTGCATATACATTTATTTTCTATGTCTGTTGGTGTTCTAGATTTAATGCTTCTTCAGCACTCTCTGTGATACATAGGCACTGATAAAGACTCAGAGAACTCAATAAATAAATAAATACTCAGAGAACTCAACATTCTGTTGTCCCTCAGGTTCTAAGGGAAGGTCCAAAGCTGCCTATTTTCTTCTTTCTACACTTCAGAGACTTTCCATGTTGGATTATTGTGTTATGTCTAGAATTTGCTTTTGTTTTTGTTTTTAGTTATAAGGAGAGCAACTTAGAGGGATGGATGACTCCTTCTTGGCATAACCAGAAGACAATGAGATATAATTTTTTAAAGTAATTTCTATATCCATGTATATGGGTATAGAACTCACAACCCCAAGATCAAGAGATACAATTTTTAAGGGCAATATTTTTACTCTCAGGTCACTATGTCTCTCATAAATTCCCATGGATAAATGCTTAAAGAATTGCTGTTTTACTAAACATTCTACCAAAACTTGAGGCCATTCCAAAATCATAGCACAACAAAAAAGAGAAGATATGCATTTTCTCTTCAACTTTTCCAACATGTTCCAAAAGAGTTCATGCCCAGGTCAGCCCTTTAATGACCAGCATGGCACCACTGGCTCTCAGCAATGTAGAGTATAGATTGACAGAGAATGAAACCTCACCCAGGCATTAGATTTTCCCAGTAAAATCAGAGTTTGTGGGAGTATGTACTTCCTCTCAGACATCAAGACATTCCTAAAACAAGTTGAAAGCTGAAGAGTCTTTTTTAACCATGACTGGTTATTATCAATGGTTGCTAAAGACTGGAGAAGTTTTTATTATGTAATATTTCTAAAGTTATAATATTTTAATATTCAATATATTTTATTCAATATAATACTTGTGATACTAATCTCTTCATAGTTCGGCATATATGGCACAGACCCAATTTTCCACCTATATCGCAGTCATTAGTTGAATTTAGGTTTCTGACTGGGTGCTTCAAAGTGAGATTTTTTGAATTCTTAGTAAAACAGTACAGTGAAACGTCCATATGTAAAGATTGTGAAAGATATTTTCATTTATCTGACTTCATAACTCCCAAACACTGGGTTGTTTCATTGTGGTAATATTGTCTGCTGGTGTCATGTATTCCCTGTTAGTTTATATGGTCCAGCTAAAATATTATTATGTTTTCTAATCTCTATTTCTAAACATATCCTCCCATTACATTCCTACCCAAATTCTCTGCCCTTATTAGGCTCATATCCTTGCAGCCTTCCACACATATTTAGTATGAAAAATTATATTTTTCAAAAGAAAAAAGGTCACATCAATATTTCCAGTACCAAATGCTCTCCTAGAGTCTTGCTACCATCCGTAAATTTATTTCCCTCTTGAACAAGCATATTGTTAACAGCTTGATGAACAGAACGTAGCAGAAGTGTTACCACATTACTTCCAAGGATATGGCATACCCTTGGCTTTCCCAGGATGCTTGCTTTGGGAACTCAGTCCCCATGTGGTGAGAAGACACGGGTTATATGAAAGGACAATGATATTCTGGGTAACAGCACCAGCTGAAGTTTTATCCTGTAGTCAGTATTCATCATTAGACATATAAGTAAGAGAGTCTTAAGATGATTCAAGCCCCCAGGCTCTGAGTCTTTCAACTGAGATCCCAGATATCATGAAGCAGAAGGAAGCAATTGCTGATATGCTTTCTGAAATCCTGACCTAGAAAATCTGTGAACATGATGAATCATTATACTACTAAATTTTGGAGTATTTTCTTAGGCATACATGGGAATTCTATCATTTCCTACATCCTCTGAAAACTGGAACATCATTTTCTAAAATATGTTTCAAAGGAAATGCCTAGATTCTACCTTAGTTTTAAGTGGTGAACTAACATCTGAATCGAATGCAATATTAATCTCCACAAAGTAGATAAATAATTTGAAGTATGTCTCAAAGTGCCCCAAAGATTTCAGAACATGGAAATTTCCCACACACACACATCTTAATGTAATACTAAATACAATATAAATATATTTAAATATATTATGCTAATATAATATTCTTAATAAAATATACTTTGGGAAGCTTTTTTGAGACTAGCTGTGGTCCAGCCTCTCTGTCTCCTCCTTCAAGGAGAGGAAACTCTGGTCAAGGACAAAGTTGAGTCCTCAGAAACATCTTGAAGCAAGTCTTTTCATGAGAGAATTTTATTACACTGTAAATTGCCCTTGACTGAGGCATGTTGGCTTTTTCTTTTTTAAATTTTATTTATTTATTTGACAGAGAGAGATCACAAGTAGTCAGAAAGGCAGGCAGAGAGAGAGGGGGGAAGCCAGTTCCCTATTGAACAGAGGGCCTAATGTGAGGCCCAATCCCAGGACCCTGAGATCATGACCTGAGCTGAGGGCAAAGGCTTAATCCACTGAGCCACCCAGGTACCCAGAGGTATGTTGGCTTTTAACCCTGTATTTGACTACTGGTTTTTACTTTTCCATCTTCATGTTTCCAGCATCTTCTTCCTAAGTCAAGCAGAGAAAGTCAATTATCATATGGTTTCACTTATTTGTGGAGCATAACAAATAACATGGAGGACAAGGGGAGATGGAGAGGAGAAGGGAGTTGGGGGAAATTGGAAGGGGAGTTGAACCATGAAAGACTATGGACTCTGAAAAACAACCTGAGCATTTTGAAGGGGCGGGGGGTGGGAGGTTTGGGGATCCAGGTGGTGGGTATTGGAGAGGGCACAGATTGCAT
>NC_081559.1:109172066-109261694 GCF_022355385.1 Mustela nigripes
GGCAAGGGGAGATGGAGAGGAGAAGGGAGTTGGGGGAAATTGGAAGGGGAGTTGAACCATGAAAGACTATGGACTCTGAAAAACAACCTGAGCATTTTGAAGGGGCGGGGGGTGGGAGGTTTGGGGATCCAGGTGGTGGGTATTGGAGAGGGCACAGATTGCATGGAGCACTGGGTGTGGTGCAAAAACAATGAATACTGTTACACTGAAAAAATTAAAAAAATAAAAATAAAAATAAAAAGAATTTGTCCTTACACTCTGATTTCAAGCGAGAGTTATAGAGAGAATGGTGAAGCAGAAAGAGGCTCAGAGGAACAAGAAAAGAACCTGTTTTCATGAAGTGTCATGGCAGTCAAATTTCACACCTGTTCAGCCCAGTTAATCTTTGGAGATAGAAGACATAGTTAATGATAAAGATCTATGTAGTAATTAGGAGACTGCATTTTTCAGGAGTATCCTCTGAACTTCATATCTTCCCTCAGAAATAGCTGTGTATGGGGGTGGGGGGTGTCGCTGTGTGTCAAGGAAGGGAATGATGGAATATAAGGGAGAAGAGGAAGATGATGTGATTGCTGTATTTCCAGGTTTGGTCTGATAGTAAAAGAATCAGAGTTCTCCTCTACAGCAACTCTTTTCCATGGTAACAACCAACATACCTGTTCTATTTTCCTATTTCCTTTTAATATTTTCCACTCATCAGTATCTATCATAAAACATTCACAAATCCCTAATTTCTTTGGGTGGGGGGTTTGCTGGGCATAGATGGATGAAGAAAACTCAGTTCCCATCTTTGTTGAGGAAGATACCATGGGATGTGGTAGATGATTTATAGAAATGGTCTCAATCATCACTTCTTTGCAATACAATTTGCACCTCCTCCCCTTGTGTCTAATGATCCTGAGTCTTGACCAAAGCAGTGTGGCAGAAGTGGCACCATGGTATTAGTAAATCTGTACCTTAAGAGGTCTCATAAGCTTTTGTTCTTGGTCTTAGAAATCTGTCATTTGGCATAGCAATAAGCCTAGGCTAGCAGACTGAATTTAAGAAAGACAAGTGACACAGTTCTGTCCCCTAACCAACGGCCATGTAAGACCATCTTTAATCAGCCAGACCCCAGGTTGAGTACAAACAGACTGCAAAACACATGAGTGAGCCCAGCTGGGTCAACTAAGCCTCGTTCAGATCAATAGAATGACAGCTGACTCTTAGATTCATGATCAATAATAAATGATTGTTGTTTTAAGCCACTCCGTATTGAGGTAGATTTTTAAGCAGCAAAAGCTAACTGATCCAGGGAGAATAGAAGTGTAAACAAATCAGATAAGTGAAGTTTTAGAGGTAAGCTCAGGATTCTTGAGGAGTACAAAGGAGAGTGACTAAGCAGTCCTATGGGGATTATGCACCGCTTAAGGGATAAGTTGTAAGAAGAATTCAAAGTTAACTAGGCAGTGAGTATATAATATATATAATGATATAAAAAGAAAAACATACAGGGAAGCAAGAAGTGCCAAATGTGTGTAAAAATGGTAAGCAATATGGAGCTTTAAATATGCTGAGTTGTCAGGAATTTGGTTAGAAAGGAAAGCAGAGTCTCACCTTGCAAAGGAGCTTGTACTTCTAGTCCAGTCACCCTTCAAAACCCAAACCAGCCCTCCATGTTTTGACGTAGTCCTGACTATTCTCTATCCATAGCTAGTACTGTATTCTGGCTTTTCTGTAATATTCCGTCTTTATCTTTCACTAGGCACTCACTCAGCCCAGGGAAAATATTTAGTGTCCATATTTGTAAATATGCCAGCTGTGAGACAGCTTTCTTGTCCAAAGATTCCAGATTTGTTTTCATCCAATATCTCTGTTTCATGTCTGTAACAATATTAGTTAATGAAAAGGATGATAATTCACCTCAACAAACATTTGTTGGTCATCAATTATTTGTAAGACAGTGCGTTCTCTGTTTTCCACTCACATAAAAATGGGATAAATTAAATAAGAAGACTGGTCCCTGGGGCTCTTTAGAGTCTAGAGCCTCAGCTGTTTATCTGAATGAGGTTGAGTGTCAAAAACAAACTGAAACAGTCACACAGCCCAGGAACGGGGGAAGTTGTATACTTACAGAGACCAACCTTTGGCATCAGTAGTCCTAGATTTGGATCCTGGTTCTGTCACTTGCTACTACTCTAACCTTGGAAATTTTTCATCATGCTCATAGCCTTTATGAGAAAGGAATATTGTTAATTTTGTTTATTTAAAATAGCCACATATGACTAGTGGCCTCTATATCGGACAACACAATTATAGAATTTTATTGTACTAGATTCAACTATCCAATCTATCTAACTTAGTAGCTTTGTGTCTTTGGGAAACTCACTCAACCTTGCTGAGTCTTGGTTTCCCAATCTGTAAAATAATTGAGAAATATTTAAAAGAATTATTGGTAGGTCAAAATGACGTGTGTGCATTTGGTAGGTGCATGAAGAAGAGCATTCAATAAATGTGAGTTATTACCTTATTCATGATTTTAAGCATTCATAATTTTACAAATACACTGATAATGTCATGACCTCCAAGAAAAAATTGTGAGACAGAAAAACAGGTTTTATTTATTAATTCTGTGTTATGATGAGGTGCAGGAAGCTAAAGGCCTTATTTGAAAGGTAGACGTATATGTCCATCAAGCAATGCTCAAATATTTGCTTTCTGGACATGAGGTAACTTTGTAACAATGAACTAAGCACAATCAGGGTACAAAATACACAAATAATGCACACTTTGTTCTCAAGCTTCCTACTGTCCAATGGCAAGGTGAAAATGACACCTGGAAAAGAAGAAGAAATCAGTGCTCTGTTAGGTGTTGTGGCGCTGAGCTTGCTATAGTAATGGTTCAGCAACATCTACACAGCTTGGACGCCTTGGAAAGGACCCAACCACTCAACAGATGCTATACTAGACCAGGCCCTTAATATTTAATAACATTTAAATGCTCATACTAATCCTTCAAGAGTACTATTATTGTCTATATTTTACAAATAAGCAAATCAAAACTCTGAGGAATGAAATAGCTTGATCTAGAACATTGTGAAGTCTAGGATTTGATTTTGTCCAACTTACCAGCTAGTAAGTTAGCCTATTACTATTTAATGGATCCTGGCAGGAGGCAGAGACTCCTGGATCAGAGACAAAGAACTTTATTATGCACGGCACAGCAAGAAGTACAATTTACTTTGGTTGCTCTTATGCCCAAGTTCTACCACAAGCTCAGATGGATGCTGTGCATACAGTGGGCTTGCATCACAGCATCACAGCTGAAAAACACTGGACCTGGAATATCTTCCATTTTACAGCAAGCAGTATGCCTTCTGATATTTGTCTCCAGGAGGCATCACTTTGTCCTTTAAGATCACTCACTGAAAAATGACCCTAGGAAATGGTCCAGTGGGGAGACTTCAGAGCAGTGTATCTTTGGGTTACCCAGTTAGGAGGTTTCAGGGAAACTTAGGACATGTGTCTGATTGCCTCTCTCAAAGATCCCAAGCTAAGAAGTTAGATATTCTTTGGCTTTGAATTCCCATTTGTCCCACTGTAACATGATGCCTGTTCTCCATATGGACAAGCTCAATGACCCTGCCCTCTGATCCTCATTGGAGTGCTCTTGACATCACCCTGTGCTGGTGAAATTTACGTTGTCATGATTAATTTAAAGGGAGATTTATCTTTTTCCTAGTTTTAAAACAACCTACCTATATTATTTCTAATACTCATAAAATATTTTTAATAACATATTACCTTTATTTTATATAGATACAGAGAAAATAGTTTAAGTGAGCTGTTCAAGGTGACTCAGAAGCTTTATCTTCAGGGGTACATATTTCAGTTTATTTTTCTGTCCTTTCCTTCTGTCTCTCTCCCTTCCTTATTATACTAACCCCCAGCTTTCTCTCAAAGGAGAAGGTAGTCCTCTACCATTGTTAGTGTTCACAATGTAAGCCTTCCTGACCTGGGTTCATATCCTATCTTGTCCAGCAATGAACCTGATGATACAGAGCCCAGAAACAGCTGATACCTCTCAGCTTCCCCTTTTTCATCTTTTTGTGGATGTAAGACAAAGTGCATGGCAGACCAGCAGTTTAAAACAAAAATGTCTGCTAAAAGAACAAGGAAAATAAATCATTCTAGGTGAAACTCAGCTAAAATTGAGCAATTTTTATAGGATTTAGAGGATTCTTCATTCCCGTTAAACAGAGTGTAAATGATCAAACAGGTGATGGATTTCTTGGAGAGAAAAGTCATTATATGGTTCTAAAAACATAAAAAATAGTATTATGAGCCGTAAAGTACAAAAGGATATCTTTCTCAGTCCTCACTCTCTCCAAATAGCATTTTCAGATGCCTTCTATTGGGGCCTCCTATGGTACTTACCAATCCATGTAGAACTCCCCCACTCTGCTTTCCACATGAGTCACAAATTAGCATCCAGGTAGTCATTATAGCATATAAGGGCCCAGATGGACCTTTATCATGACTGGGGCAAAAATGAGAAGAGTTATAGCACATGGCACTGTTTGCTTTAACTATTTCACTGAAAATAACACAGAGGGTTGATGGCTTTGGAAAGGTCCCTAACTGCTGTGGAAGGCCTGAATATTAATTATAACTCTTTAGAATAATTTTAATGTCTTTTGAAATGAGGAGATATGCCAGAAACTCTTGAGATCTCTCTTGACAGATTTTACAAATTATTTGGTATATTAAAACCTAGTTGAGGGAGAACATTCTCCTGCCTTCCATTTGAGCCTTTAAAGATTTTATTTATTTATTTGACAGAGAGAAATCACAAGTAGACCGAGAGGCAGGCAGAGAGAGAGAGAGAGGGAAGCAGGCTCCCTGCTGAGCAGAGAGCCCGATGCGGGACTCGATCCCAGGACCCTGAGATCATGACCTGAGCCGAAGGCAGCAGCTTAACCCACTGAGCCATCCAGGTGCCCCCTATTTGAGCCTTTAAAGCAAAGACATTATTTACTCTTTTTAAAAATAATGTTAATTAGTAAGATTTGAATATTGCCTTGTCTCACTCATTGGATTATAAACCCTTTCAAAATGACTGGAGAGGGAGTCATTGTGTTGGTTGAGTATCTTCTTATTCTTACAATATAAGGAGATGATTATGATTGTCCTCACTTTTAGGTGGAGGATCAAAGGCTAAAAGAGTTGTAATTTTTGCCCAAGTTCACATAGCTGGAAAATGAAGCTGAACCCAACCCTGGGGATGTTCCCAACCCCATGTTTTTCTGATTGCATATTGTTGTCTTGCCCTCTCTGAAGGTAATGCTGACTCACCTGCCACAATCCCATAACTAGAGCAGTAACCTGTGGTCTAATGTGTACTCCATATTGTTGATCATTTTGTATTTTAACCTCTTCATTACTGATGGTTTATCACAGCAGAAATTTTGTCCCAAATGCAGAGATTCGGGGACTAGAGTCTGGCCTGGTCAAGGAGCTGGTCACTTCCAACCATTCAGACATCATTTTGCACTCCAGAAGCCTCAAGCAGAGAGGCTTTCAGTATGTAAACACCTGAGAGACTGATGGAGCCATGGAAGGGATTGCATAGACTCTGTCCCACCAGCTCAGACCATTCACAAGGCCTGAGATCTGTAAAAACTGAAGAAGTCTTTATCATAAGGAGACAATGAATACATACAGTGTTGTACCAGGGCCCAAGTGACCAAGTGTGACACAGCTAGATGGAAACAAGGAATTTCCCAGCACTGTGGGGAGACCACAAGGTCTGGGCACCAGGAAGTCTGCAGGGACAATAGGGCCACAAGACTCCTGAAGCAGGAAGATAACCCCAGACAAAGAAACAGCTCTCTTCACTACAGGTCCGAGTATCCTGTTAGTGAAGGTACACAAGACCACTGGGCTTCTTAGACAAGCCACTGGGCAGGTGGGGATATTATGCTACTGGAAGACATAAGCCAGGAATTTCCAAAACTCGATGTTATTTTTAAAATATCTGATTGGTGAGTGCTGTGACGTGTGTAAACCTGGCGATTCACAGACCTGTACCCCCGGGGATAAAAATACATTATATGTTTATAAATTTTTTTTAAAAAAATTAAAAAATAAAAAAATTAAAAAAAATCTGATTGTAAAACTGGAGGAATTCAGGTCATGCACCTAAGTATATATGACATAACATTAGATGGCAACATATTTTTTAACTTTTATTTATTTAGGAAAAACCTGAAGGGGCTAGTCTGATAGTAATATTCCTTCCAGGAGCCATATAAATCACAGGCTCAGGGAAAGTGGCATACAAGGTGGAATGTGGGAAACAGTTCTCTAACAGACCCCATATTTGTGTTTGGTCCCCTTCACACATCCAGTGTGGGGACCACACAGCTTGCTAAGTGCCAAGGTCCCCAGTACAATGGCAAGAGCACCAACACATGTATCTGAGAGGAATTAATATTGCAGTACGTTGTACCAGGGTTTGTGAAAAGTAACAAGGAAGCAAGGGCCACCATTTATTCCAGAGACAGAGAACTTTCTGGGAAGAAGTGACTTCTGAGATACTTCTTCAAGATAAGTCAGAGCTGGTTAAGCAGACAAAGAAGAAGCCTGGACACCAGACATCTTCCACACTCCTTGAGAGCAAAGCTTGTGTATACTGTTTCAGGCGTTACATCAAAATATTACTTATGAAAATCAAGTTAAGTGGTCTTTCACCCATTCACTTACTCATCTCGCATCCACTGGCCATCCACGATACACCTGGCTCGGTGCTGGGTGTAGGAGTGGTACGAGTGAGTTAGAACAGCCCCCACCGTCAATGTGCTGAAGCTAAGACACAAGAGAGACACATAACCATGTCAACGAATGTGAGCGGTGACTCATCTCAGACGTGGGACTGACAAGGAAACAATTAAAATCGTGTACTCTGTATCCAGCATGGAACCAAATTCTAGAGGAAATGCCAAAGAAATGTAAGATATTTACAGGGGTGCCTGCTTTCCAAGAGGCTACTATCTGTATGGCTGATGGAAAGGAAACATAGAATTAAGCGCTAAGTGACCGGACATTTTCCTTCTCCACAAAAGCAGCACACAAATGGGGGTTCTCTGGGGACTGTTCCAGCAAACGTTTTAAAGGCATTTAATTTTCCAAATTGCTTAAAAAAATCTTACTTAAAAAGAATGAAACATTTTCATTTTTTTTTTAATTTTTTGAAAAAACTATTTCTCTTTTTAACACTTAATGTGTTATTTTTTTCAGGGGTAACAGGTCCGTGATTCATCAGTCTTACACAGTTCACAGCACTCATGATAGCACATATCCTCCCCAACATCCATCATCACCCTTCCACCCCATCCCTCCCGCCACCTGCCCTTCAGCAACCCTCAGTTTGTTTCCGAAGATTAAGAGTCTCTTAGGCTTTGTCTACCTCTGGTTTCATCTTGTTTCATTTTTCCCTCCCTTCCTATGATCTTCTGTCTTGTTTCTCAAATTCCTCATATCAGAGAGATCATATGTTAATCTTTTTTTAAAAAAAAGATTTTATTTATTCATTTGACAGAGAGAAATCACAAGTAGGCAGAGACACAGGCGGTGAGAAAGAGGAGGAAGCGGGTTCCCTGCCAAGCAGAGAGCCCCACTCGGGACTCGATCCCAGGACCCCGAGATGATGACCTGAGCCGAAGGCAGAGGCTTAACCCACTGAGCAACCCAGGTGTCCCCGTATGATAATTTTCAACCCATAAAGTATTATCTAATCATACTGCCAAGATATCTGGCAACTACTAATATGACTTTGTAGTCTTAGCTCTATATTCCACAGATAAACAGAGAAAAAGCAAGTTAGAGGGGCTAGAAATTCCTGGTCAGAGGCAAAAGAAACTTGAGGTGAAGAACAAAGGGAAAATGTTCTCATGAAAAGAACATTCTTAACTGAGATAGTTCCCCAAATGTTACCAAGGTAAGCTCACATTGTCACTTGGACAGCACAAATGAGGTGAACACAACTCAACACATGTCTCTATCCATCACATTCACATTACATATCCATGAAAGTTTCAACTTAAAGGACTTTTCCCATCAGAGAAGGTGTCACATTTTATACTGAAAGTTACCCGAACAGCAAGGCAAAATTCAGTATAAACAATTTTTTCTGGAAAACATTTATTCCTTAAAAGATACATTGCCAAGTAAAAATAACAGCCTATTTATTCATGATAAGCCTCAGTTAATGGACCAATACAAAATGATTGAAGCAACTTAAATTTTCTAAAGAAATCATAACATTATTACTAATAAAAAACTTTTCTTTGCTTAGCACCTTGAGGTCAGGGGAAGAATCTTTTTCAGTTTTGTCTCAGAGTTTAAGTAAGTGCCTAAACCATATTTGATGATTTCCCAGAGCTGTAACAAACAATCCTGAAATATGTGTGAAGTCAGAAAAGACCTGAATAATCAAAGGAATGTTGAAAAAGAAATCCAAAGCTGGAGGCATCACAATTCCAGACTCAAGCTGTATTACAAAGCTGTAATCATCAAGACAGTATGGTACTCACACAAAAACAGAAACATAGATCAAGAAAACAGAATAGAGAACCCAGAAATGGGCCCTCAACTCTATGGTCAACTAATCTTCAACAAAGTAGGAAAGAATGTCCAATGAACAAAAGACAGTCTCTTTAACACATGGTATTGGAAAAATTGGACAGCAACATGTAGAAGAAACTAGACCATTTTCTTACACCATACACAAAAATAAACTCAAAATGGATGAAAGAGCTAAATGTGAGACAGGAATCTATCTAAATCCTAGAGAAGATAATGGGCAGCAACTCTTTGACCTCAGCTCACCAACTTCTTGCTAGACACAACTCCAAAGTTAAGGGAAACAAAAGAAAAATGAATTATTGGGACTTCATCAGGATAAAATTCTTTTGCACCTCAAAGGAAACAGCCAACAAAACTAAAAGGCAACCTATGGAATGGGAGAAAATATTTGCAAATTTATCAGATAAAGGGGTAATATCTAAAACCTATAAAGAACTTTTCAAACTAAATAGCCAAAAAAAAAAAAAAAAATCCAGTCAATAAATGGGCAGAAGACACGAACAGACATTTCTCCAAAAAAGACATAAAATGGTTAACGGACACATGAAAAAAAAATGCTAAACACCACTAAGCAGCAGGGAAATACAAATCAAAGCCACAATGAGATAACACCTCATACAGGTCAGAATGGCTAAAATTAGTAAATCAGGAAACAACAGATGTTGGCAAGGATGTGGAGAAAGAGGAACTCTTTTTATACTGTTGGTAAGAATGCAAGCTGGTATAGCTACTCTGGAAAACAGTACGGAGGTTCCTCAAAAAGTTAAAAACAAAACAACCCAGAACTGTACTACTATGGATTTATCCAAAGGATACAAACATAACAACCTCAAGGGATACATGCACACCAATGTTTATAGCAGCAATGTCCACAATAGACAACATATGGAAAGAGCCCAGATGTCCATTGACAGATGAATGAATGAAGAAGATGTAGCATAGATTTACTGATAGATAGGTAGTAGATAGATATAGATATAAATATAGATGATATATATAGATAGGTAGATCTATAATGGAATATTACTCAGCCATCAAAAGAATGAAATCTTGCCATTTGCAAGATGATGTGAATGGAACATCACTGGGTATTATGCTAAGCAAAATAAGTCAGTCAGAGAGACAAATATATTATTTCATTCATATGTGAAAATTAAGAAAGAAAATAGATTAATGTAGGGGAAGGAAAGAAAAAATAAAAATAGACAAAAACAGAGAGGCAGGGAACCATAAGAGACTCTTAACTACAGGAAACAAACTGAGGGTTGCTGGAGAGACAGTTGGTAGGGGGATGGGGTAATTGGGTGATGGGCATTAAGGAGGGAACTTGATGTAATGAGCACTGGGTGTTGTAGGCAACTAATGAACCATTAAATTCTACCTCTGAAACTAACAATAGAGTATATGCTAACTAAATTGAATTTATATTATTTTTTAAAATAAAAATAAATAAAACATATTTGCTGCATGAAAAAAATGAATGGAAGGTAGAAGTTGAGAGCATTTTCTGGTTGGAGTTAAGTGCTGAAAGCAGAGGCAGACCCAAGAATCTGCCTTCTACCATCTCGGGTGGTACTCAGGTTCTCCTGTTGCCTTAGATCAATAAACTGTCCTTACAGTTCTAAAAATAGAGATCAATGGAAATCCCCAGCAGAATGCCCAACACAAAGCTTTCCATATTCTGAAAGGCTTGGCTGCTACTCACCAAGTCCACACCATGGTGATTCTTCAGAAAGGAGAATATAGAGCACATTGACACAGGGCCTCTCCTAGTTTATCTGGAGAAATAGCCCACCAAAGTATGACAATATAGCAAATAAATTTTCTATATAAAAACCAAAGACCTCAAAAAGTACCATGTGAGATCCAAAGGGACACGGTGATGTTGCTTTGACCTAGGGAAGATTTCAAAGAGCAGGTCACTCACTGTTCACTGGTTACAAGGTAATGGCAGTGCTAGCATCTGATACACATAAAGGACCCCCTCTTCCATTGTCTGGGGTAAGTTTAGTAACTAAGGGTTAGATCCAAGTTTGTGGGCTTAAGGCATATACATTTTAGTGGTCAATCTTTAAGTAAAATGAAAGCAAATGTAAAATAAAATATAAATGTAATTATTTATTAAGAATGGGTAGGAAAATCACAACACATTATTAAAGTTTTTGATGGTCTAATCGCCCCCCTTTTTTTTCCTTGAGACACCAGAAATGCTCAAACAGAAGTGCTTCCTATTGGTAGCCTGGCTTCCTCTACTTGGAATAAGACAGCTCCTGTAAGTCCCCAGCATTCCCAGGACCTGGCACAAGTGAAGAGCCCTAAAGCTTAAGCTTCATGGTAAATTTGCCTTCTCAAGTCTCTTTAATTCTTGATAGGCTTATATGTAAAATAAGCAATAGTAATTTCCCCAGCACTGGGTTCTGTAAGAATTAACTGAAAGAACACACGTGAAATCACTTTGGATAGCAAATAGATTTTTAAAATGTTGAGTGTATGTGTTCAGTGTTCCATGTAGGGTGTAGCCACATGCAGGACATGGGAATTAAAGTTAGCACTGAGACAGGAGTGGCAGTGAAGAGTATGTGCTGTGCTGGCTAAAAAAAAAAAAAAAAAAAAAAAAAAAAAAAAAAAAAAAAAAAAAAAAATAGTGTTAGAAGAAGTCTGACACATGAAGTCTAACCTCAGAGCTAATGAAGTAGGGGGAGAGGGAAAAAAATCAATGGTTAAAACATAGCATCTAAAAGAGTTTTTTGTAAAGTGGATTTAGGATATGACTGTGATATATTGTTACCAAACATCACTACTTCAGTTCAGATGTGCTAATGTAAAAATTATGTGTGACACTGGAAATCAGAGAGTGTAGGCTTATGAGAATGGAGGCTTAGACTTGTAAATTTTGACAAAGAAGTGAGAAATGAGCAGAGAATATCCTGACAAATGAAAGCACAAGCTTGTCATTCTGGGCAGAACTCTGGAGGTCGCTCAATGGGAAAATGCCAGGGCTTCTACAGGCAGGAGAACAGAAGAAGCAAAGGTTACATTTCAGCTCCATCACATATTAGCTCCTGAGTCTTAGGCAAGTTGTTTACCTTCGTAAGCATCAAGAATCAGTTTTTTCATCTGCAAAATGGATGTAGAACAATACCTGCTTTCAAGTTTTTCTTTTATTTCTGTCGTGTTTTATAAAGACATGCTGAGGTAAAATCCAGACCTGAGAATATGAGAGGCAAATCCTCAATGATTCTGTATTTTGTTCCTTGTGGTCTCTATTTTGCTTTTCAGGGTAAGAAGAGGTAAAGATGTCCTAGATTTTGTGTGTGTGTGTGTGTGTGTGTGACCAAGTATAGATATAACACAGGCTTTCTTGCACTGATCAACTAGAACCTTTCAAAGAAACTGCCCAGATAGCACTCATGAATTTGCCCTTCCAAACAACGAGGATTATTTTCTCCGATTCTCTGCTTACTCAAACATTTTACTTTTAAAGGCAGACAGAGCCTGTTTCTGAAGCATGTCTATAACATCACTTCCTTATATTTCTGCATAGAGTCTTAATGGACAGTGGAATAGAGTATCAAAGAGCATTCAGTAAGATGATTGAATAAGAGCCCATGCTGTCCAGTAAGACAATTTAAAAAGCTTAAATTTAAAAACAATAATAAATAAACAAATAAATAAATAAATAAAATTTTAAAGACTTTGTGGTACAATCAGAATACCCTCATTCTTCCCATTTGGACCCTCAGGCTCCACTGACAACACTCATATGTATTCATATGTGACTGACATTGAAATGGCATTTTCCCTTAGCAATAAATTTTGACACATTTTTCCCAAGGAACATGAGGTGAGATTTCCATCCCTGCTTGTAAAATGGCCCCTTAGGATCACCAGCAGATATGGGATGAGGCCCACTAGTCCCCCAAAGATGCACGTCCTTTACCAACTCTGTTTAATGCCCATAGCAAATCCCACATTGCCTTTTCTCAAAATCTTGAAGCCAATGTGGACTATTTGACAGATTATTTAGGTGTTTCTATTTTGGTCTTTTCAAAAGATTTAAAATCCAAGAAAACTGAATGTACTCAATAATAAAGAGGAGCTGAGCCTGATAGGAAAGTCCCATATGTTCTGCTCAGTCCCAGCCCCTGGAGAGACAATGCAGAACTTGAGTTCAAAATTTGCAAAGATCTAGGTTTTGTTTAGTTTGCTTTAGTTTGGACTTTTGCATTTTCAGTTTCTATTTTTTAGTTTTTGCTGAGAAGGTAAATTGCTTTGTGAAAATATTAGAAGTGGCCTTTTGACAGCCAGATGGGACTGAAGTAAAATTTCCATTTTAGTCAAACTGGCTTCACACACTATGCAATTTTCTTTATCCCCCACTTTAAATTCAAGGCTCCTATAGTGATATCACACTCAATCAAAGCCGACAGGTTATTTCTATTAAAGTTTGGGGTTGAATGGAGACTAACTAGAATGGTGCTTCTATTGCTAATATTTCATTCGAGTGGCAGAATGCAATACTTCGAATGAAGTTAAGAAGATAAAATTTCGAGGGCTGCTGAAATTGAAAAACAGCTTGTTAGGGTAATTCAGCGTATTTAAATAAAATTACTGTTGATTAGGAATCTCCCACACACACCATAAATTACAGATCTCCCTAATTCCATTGTTGTTCCTGCCTGCCTGCATCTTCCTGAGGATCTTAATTATCGTCTTCTCAGGAGATTTGGGCCTTTGGACACCAGGATGGGAGGACAGCGGAATAGCGGCTGTTGGCCTGCAGTTCCTGGTTGTTGTGCAGAATAAAAATGATTTTATTGGATAATCTCTGGAGGGAGGGGAAAAGTACACAGTTCTGCTCTCCAAAGACTTCAATACCTCTTTCAAACTGGTTGTGTTTTGTCCAAGCATAATAAAAACTAACTTCCTATCATCACATTGGCTTCTGTGAGGGCCAAGGCTGTGGCTAGGTGGATGTTATGAATTCAGGAGAAGATAGAATAACAGTTTATTAGGCACACATCTATACATGTAACTACCACTGTTCCTTTGGACAGAGAGACAAAACTCAGCTAAAAGAAAGTCCCTTGAAAACAAGCATTTATTGGGGCACCAGGGTGGCTTAGTTCATTAAGTGTCTGTCTTCAGCTCAGGTATGATTTCCAGGTCCTGAGATCAAGCCCCAAGTTGGGTTCCCCACTTAGCAGGGAGTTTGCTTCTCCCTCTCCCTTTGCCCCTCCCTGCATACTCTATTCTTTCTCTCAAATAAATAAAATCTAAAAGAAAAAAGAAAGAAAGAAAACAAGCATTTATTTGTCAGTGACACAGAAGGTGTTTTTATAGATGTCCAAACTTTAAAATTAAACCAAAGAGCCCCCCCCAAGTGTATTTGCCAATATAAGCAAAATGAGAACATCATTCCTTTATGCATTCACCAATATTAAATGGGCATCCTTAGGCACATAACATCTGTATAAATAGCACTATGCTCAGCATTGTGTCCAGCATAAATGTTGGAAGATAAAAATATTGAATTTGGACTTATCCCAGGGTATATAACGTCCACAGTTCAGATATAAAAACAAAAGAGTTGGGGAGTGGGAGGCATTCAGAGAAGAAAAAAAAAACTTTCCATGTCATTTGAAAGTTCACTATATAATAAGTTCTTTATATTTTAAGTTCAGTTATATAGATTCTTGTTCTGCTCCGACTCTATATAACTATATGATGTGAGACAACATTAAGAACTTTTCCTGGACATTTTCTCCACCAATAAAAGAAAAGTAGGAGTTATGTTGAAATACTAGATCCTATAAGGACTGCTGTATGTGATATTTATAAGTTCTTATTAGAGATAAGAACTGTGGACAGCTCAAAGAAGGGTTTGATTAAGAGAGATTTATAAAAAAATGGGTGTCTGTGCATCAAACTGTAGTGAATCCCTGAAGCACTAAGAGGGAAGAAACCAGCTGCCTGCAGGAGGTTCTGTAACATATAAGAATCCCTAAACACCTGGTGTGGCACCCTGCCCTTGCATGCCTCCCATGACCAGAACCTTCTGGATTCCCAACCTGCACTCAACGAGACTGCAGGAAAAACTTCCTGTGTTCCCCCAAGAAAGCCATGAGGCTATGCTCATCAAAACCTAAAATTCCTTTCTGAGGGACTAGGTCTTTCATTCCACAGTAAGATGAGAGTAACTAAGCATGAGGGAAACTGAAAATTGAAGTCGCCCAAAAAGGAAACAGGAGGGCATTCTTTTCCATGTTCCTGGAAAATCCAGGTAATCATCCACAAAGGGACAACGAGCATCTACCACAAAGGGACCAAGGTGATGCAAGTCCTGGAGTACAACAGTGGGCAAAGCAAGCATGGGTATCTGCCTGCGGACAACTCACATCCCAATGAGGGACTGATAAATTCAGCAAATCAGCATGCAAGT
The DNA here is from genome assembly GCF_022355385.1 of Mustela nigripes. NCBI lineage: Eukaryota > Metazoa > Chordata > Mammalia > Carnivora > Mustelidae > Mustela > Mustela nigripes. The sequence goes on from NC_081559.1 coordinate 109,187,134, forward strand.
AAATGCAGAGAGGAAGCTTGAGTGAAGCCTTAAGAATTTTAACGTGGTACAAGGAGAGACTCAAAAGATTTACTTAAGAAATGTAACTATTCTCAATATTACAATACTAATAAACATGTTTAGGATTTATTGAATACTTTATATCATACTCATTGTTAACATTTTATGTTCATAATTTCATTCGGTTTTTAAATCAACACCTCGAAATAAGTATAATTATTAAACTCATAAAAGCAGATGAAGAAACTGAATTGGATATATTAGGTAATTTGTCCATATTAGGAAGTGGTAAACATTGGATTTGAGCAGTCTCTTTCAATCTAAACTGGATCTTACAATAATTGGGCTTTTTTAATGTCCTCTGTTGAAATCATTTAGTTTTACTTATTTTTCCTTTTCCCCTACATTGATATAGGAAATTACCTATTTCATTGTTATTTTTAAAATGGTTACCTTTGTTTTTTAATCAAGATTATAAGCCATAATTTACCTATAATAAGGTGCATCAATTTTAAAAAATGATGAATATTGACACATCTGTGTAAGCACTACCATAATCAAAACAAAAAACAATTTCATTACTCTTCAAAAAGTCTCCATATGCCATCTCCAAGTCAATCCCACCCCTTCCCAGTTCCAAGCAAACACTGAACAGCATTCTGTCATTACAATTCAAATTCACAGAAACATCTGTACATGGAATTGCAGACTATGTATCCTTTATATTTTCTATTCACTGAGTATGTTTGTATGATTCATCCATGTTTCTGTGTGTATTGGAGAGCTTATTTCTTAATTTTCTCAGGAATATTCATTGTCCGAAGTCACCACAATTTGTTTATCCATTCATCTGTTGATGAGCAGTGGATTGGTTTTAACTTTTGTCATTAAAAATGAAGCTGTAAAAAATATTAAGCTGATAAATACATTAAAGTACAAGTTTGTGCATGGGCATATATTTTATTCGCTTTGGATAAATATGTAGTTCTCTAATTTCTAGTTAATGTGCTAATTTTCCATTTAACATATTTAAGATAACATTTATATATTATAAATCTGTGAAATAGTTTCCCAAAGTGACTGCGTCATTTTACTATCCATTAAGACAGTATGAGAATCAGTTGCTGTAGATGTTTGCCAACACTTACTTTCAAATTCTTTAGTTTTAGGCGTTCTAGAATGTGCGTAGTAGTATCCTATTGTGGTTTAAATATTTTATTTATTTATTTGACAAAGAGAGCACAAACAAGGGGAACAACAGAGGGAGAAGCAAGCTCCTGTTAAGCAGGAAGCCCAATTTGGGGCTCCATCCCAAGACCCTGGGTTCAAGACATGCCTGAGATGCTTACCAACTGAGCCACTAGGGTGTCCCCCTACTATGGTATTAATTTGCATCATGGTGGCAAAATTTTTAGGAGCATATTGAACATTCATTTATTTTCCTTTGTGGAGTAATTCTTCTATCCTTTTTAAGATTTTATTTATTTATTTGACAGAAAAAGAGAGAGCACAGGCAGGGGAAGCAGCAGAGGAAGTGGCAGAAGCAGACTCCTGCCTAGCAAGTAGTCAGATGTGAGGCTCAATCACAGGGCTCTGGCATCATGACCTGGGCTGAACGCAGACAATGAATGGACTGAACCACCTATACATTTCCATATAGGTGTTAGAATAAATTTTTCTGTGTGTAGGATTTAAATAGAAATAGTGTTGAAAAATGAAGATCAATTTGCAGAGAATCAATATCTTTACTGTATTAGAATCAATATCTTTACTGTATTGATATTTTTCTTACAGAATCTTCCAATCCATGAATGTGGTATACCTCCTTCTGTGTGTAGATCTTTCATTTACCTTATTACCATTTTATAACCTTCAAAATAAAGATTCTATACATTTGGTTTAGTGCATACCTAAACATTTCCTTTCCTTTGCAAGAAATATCAATTGTATCATGTTATTGATTTAACTTTCTACATTTGTTGTTAGAAATGTGATTGATTGTATAGGTTGAGCTTGTGTCCTATGATCTTACTAAATTCACCTATTAGTACTAGTGGTTTTTATAAATTTTTATAAGACAATTTTGTCATCCATAAGTATATCTTTTTTAAAGATTATTTATTATTCCTTTTTAATCTGTGCCTTTTATTCATTTGTCTTTGCCTTCCTATAATGGGTAGATCTTCTAGTACACTATTAAATGAGGCTTGTTCTATGGATTAAGATAGAGTCTACCTCTGTCTATTCCATGAGAACTTGAAAAAAAGTATGGTCTATTGTGATTGAGAGCAGTATTACTTATCTGTAAACTAGAACATTTTGGTTGATTGTGTTGCTGAGTTCTTCTATATCCTTGTTGATTTCTGCCTTGCATTTGTATTAGTTCCTGGGACAGCAAGTAGTGGGGAGAGGAGGTAGAGGATTGAAGTTCCCCACAATAAATATGGATTTATTGTTTTAAATAAGTTTTTGTTTAAATTTTTGTTTTAAATATTTTGAAGCTCAATTGTTTGGTGTGTATATAGTTAAAATTGTTACATCTTTCTGGAGAATTGATCCTTTCATCATTATTTAATGTCCCTCTTTGATTTTAATAATTTTCTTTGCTCTGAAGTACAGTTTGTCATTTATCAATATATCGCTCCTGTTTTTCTTTGATTAATGTTTACATGACATATCTTTTCCCACCATTTTCCACTAAATCTACTTATGTAGAATTTGAAGTTAGCTTTTTGTAAGTAACCTACAGTTGGGTTATGTTGAAAAGCAGATGATCTTGATTTTGGTGAAGTACAATTTAACACTTTATTATCCACATTTCAATGTTCCTTTCTAAAGAAATGTCTAACTTCAAGTTCAAACACTTTTTTTATGATTTAAAAAAAAACATTCATAGTTATTTTACCTTTAGATCTATAACCCATTTTGAGCTAATTATTGTGGATAATATGTGAAAAAGGTCAAACTTCACTGTTTCTTTTAATTTTTTTTACACATGGATGTTATGGATTTTGTTCTGCCACTATTTTTTTATATGTGTATTTATTTTTTTATTTTTTTAAATTGTATTTATTTGTTCAACAGACAGAGATCTCAAGTAGACAGAGGAGGCAGGCAGAGAGAGGGGGGAGCAGGCTCCCTGCTGAGCAGAGAGCCTGATGCAGGGCTCGATCCCAGAACCCTGAGATCATAACCTGAGATGAAGGCAGAGGCTTTAACCCACTGAGCCACCCAGGCGCCCCATCTGCCACCATTTTTTTAAAAAGTCAATTACCTCTTGTTGAAATGTTGGCACTTTTTTATAGAAACAATTGACTATATATGTGTGGATATATTTCTCTATACTCTTGATCTATGTTCCATTTATCTATGTCAATGATAAATATCAAAAGACATTTATCTATGCCAATTCTTATATCAATTCTTCTTTGTCTTGAATAACTATATATTTAGAGTAAGTCATAAAATATGTCAGGATTGCTTTTCTAGTATTTGTCACTCGAAATTGTTTGGCTACTCTAGGTCCTTTAGATTTTAGTATTAACTTGTTAACTATATCAAAGTAATAAAATACATCAACTAGTTGGATTTTAATAAGGTTTGTGTTGAAACTACAGATCAATTCAGGAAAAAAAACCAGACAACATTAAAATTTTGAATCTTTCAATCCATGAACATATATCTTCCCATAGGCTTAGGTATTCCATAATTTTTTTTAAATTTTTCTTCAGTGTTTAGCTCTTCTCTTTTGTCATATATTTATTCCTATATATTTTACATTTCTAATGTTCTTATAATTATTTTTATTTTGCTAACTACATTTCTAATTATCTGTTGCTAATATATAGAGGTATAAGTAATTTTGTATATTGAGTTTCTCTGCAATTTTGAAAAATTCACTCACAGTTCTTTTTTAAAGATTTAATTGGACTTTTTTACACTTATTATATATCATCCTCAAATAAAAATCACTTTATATCTTTATTCATGGCTTTTGTTTATTTTTCATGCCTAATTCTGTTTTCTAGGAATCCAGTGAATGGGAATGAAAGTGATGAGAGTAGATTTTATTATCTTATTCTTGATCTTAGGGAGAAAAAAATTCAAATATAATGATGTAGGTTTGTTTTGTTCTGTTGTTGTTATTGTGGTTTTGGTGTTTCTTTTTTCAGGTTGAGAGATTGCCTTCTAGACACTTGGTTTTTCATTTGTTTGTTTTATCATAAATAGATAGTTAACTATCCATATGTTAGGTAATGCTTATATATCTCTCGGCAAGACAATATTGATTTTTCTCCTGTATTCTGCTAATGAAGTGAATTTTAATGATTAGTTCTCAAATAATAAAGCAACTTTGAATCCTTGATTTCAATACAACTTGACCGTAATGTAGTATCTACATATCTAGATAAATAGATATATATAGAAATATACATTTCTGACTTTCATTTGCTAATGATGTGTGTTAGGGGTTGAGTTTAGCTTCTGAAAAAGATGCATCGAAATCTTATCCTCTAACAGCTGTGATTTTGTCTAGAAATAAGAATCTAGAAATAAGATCTAGAAATATCTATCTAGAAATAAGATCCTCACAGATGATCAAGCTATTTTGAGGTCATTAGGACACGCCCTAAACCAGTATAATTGGTGGTCTTATAAAAAGGAGCAATTTGGACACAAACAGAGAGAAGATGATTTTGGCTATGTTACGATGGAGGCAGAGACTAGACTGACAAAGCTGTAGGCCCAAACATTAAGGATTTTTGGCTACCACAAGGAACTAGGAAGAAGCATGGAAGGGTTCTACTCAGAGTCCTGAAAGAGACATAGAGCTCCAAACATCTTGATCTCAGAATTCCAACCTCTAGAACTGAAGAGCATAAATTTGTGTAGTTTTAAACAACACAGGTTGTGGACTTATGGCAGCCCTAGGAAATCAATATAATATGCAGGGATTTTTGTATCTACTTTAGGTAAGTCAAATTTTAACAACAATGACAAAAACTGGATTATAATTAGTATTCTGTTGGAAACAGAGTTCAATTTGACAATTTGACACGTTAAAAGCATTTAGATTCCCAGCTTAGGAGTACAAGATATCTGTCTATATAATAGCTCTTCTATAATTTATCTTCTAATGTCTTTGTCTAGTTTTGGCATTAAAGTAATACTGGACTACAAAATACCTTGCTTGGGAAGTTTTCTTCCCTGCTCCATCTCTATTTCTTCTGAAAAATCCTCCTGTAGTGTTTTTTTAACAAGTCTGACCAACTTGACCTACCAGTAGAGACTGGATATTCTTTGTAGAAAGACCTTTAAAAACAAATTCATTTTTTAAATAGATGCTGTGCTGCTCAGATTTTCTACCCCTTCCTATTTAATTTTGGTAATTTTGTCTTTCAAAACACTTTCCCATTACATTTCATTTGCTAATGATGTGTTATAATATTTCACTGGCAGTTAGTTGTTCATAGCATCCTCTTACTTTCCTTTAATGTTTGTACTGTGATGTGATTCCTCTCTTATTCTTGATATTAATAAAGATCTGTCATGAGGGCAAACCTCACGAATGTAGCTAAAGGCCCATCATTTCTTTTGATCTTTTTATTAGTTTTTAAAATTTTTGTAAGATTTATTTATTTATTTTTAGAGAGTGAGGGAGAGTTAGCTGGGGAAGAGCTGAGGGAGACATAAAGAATCCTAGTTGGATTCCCTGCTGAAGGTGAGTCTGATGTCAGCTGGGCTGGATCTCAGGACCCTGAGAACATGGTTTCAGCGCAATGGAAAATCTTTTCCTAATTATTTGAGGCTGGAGTTTTGCTCATTGATCACAGACTTACTTTTAAAAAAATATATAGTTATTTAAAGCTATAAATTTATCTCTAAGCACTACATTACCTATATCCTACAACTTTGGATTTGTTTTGTTTTTACTTTCATTCAGTTCATAATATTTTCTAATTCCCCATGTGCTTTTTCTTTCACCCTTGAATTACTTAGGACTGCATTGTTTAGTGTCTACCTACTGGGGGATTTTCTAGATATATTTTTGTTATTCATTTATCTTTTAATTTTTCTGTAATCAAAAAATATATTATGTGTGACTTCAATAATTTTAAATTTGTTTGGTTTCTTTTGTGCACCAGTACATTATCTATCTTGGTGAATTTTCCATATTCATTTGAAGAAGTTTTTTTCTGTGTTTTGTGTTGTAGTGTTCTATAAATGTCAAATAGACCAAGTTGGCTTATTGTGTTATTGAAGTGTTCCACTTTCTTGTGTTTTTACTCTACTTGTTCTACCAATTTCTTTATTATTATTATTACTATTTTTCCACTGTGTTGCATTTTGTATAAAATTCATTCCTATGTCTCCAAATTCACTGGCATTCTTATTTGCAGCATTTAATATACTTTTCCCCATAATTTGTAATTTGAATTTTAGAAAAACATTTAATTATTATTTTTCACTTTCATATAACCTCTATTTTGTTTCTTTTTATGTTCATGTTTGTTTTTAAATCTCTAAGCAGATGGTTCTGCATGCAAGAAACTTGGAACTCACCATAACTTTCTATCAAGCAAAAAACTGAATTAAGTGCAAAATCAATACACTTCCTGAATCTGCAAGAGAAGGGAAAACACAGAACAAAACTGCTGCCCCAGGACTACAGAGACAGGTGAACACAAGGAGCCAAGTCTTACCCAAGTGCAAACCACTGTGGAAACCAGTACCTGGATAGGAAAAATGAAGCTGTAATTGGTAAGTTGTGGAGGCTAAAATCTGGATAAAATTGAGAGTTAAAAAATCCAGAAGGACCCAAACATAGAGGGACCTACACAATATTGTGAGACTTCCCTCCAGAATCTCTACCAGGTTCCTATAGAAAATATTAGAGAAACACCTTTGTCCTTCCAGCAGGATGAGGGGAAAAGGCAAGCCAGATCACTTGTTCTTAATGAGGCCTGCACTCAAGGGAAATGAGTTAACCAGAGCCTAACAGATTTGGTGAAGGGAAACACCCAACTCCAGCCCGCTCTAGCCATTCTGTCCCACCAAAAGTGGATAAAAAAATTGCAAAACTCTGTGAGGCTTACAATTCAGAATTATAATCATGGGCCAAAAAAACATTTACCCTCCTGCATACCTCACCAAACCTTTAGTAAAGGCCTATTTATAGAATTCATTTTACCCAGCACAGCACATCCATCTATCAGGAAAAAAGTGGCAAGCCATACAAAAAGGAAAAAAAAATACAACTTGAAGGGACAAAGCATTAGAAAGAAACATGTCAGACTGTTTAAATGATCAGGCTGGGTATTTAAAACAATTATGATTAATATGCTAAGGACTCTAATGAATAATGTAGAGAGCATGCCAAAATTGATGGGCTATGTGAGCTAGGCTATGGAAATCCTAAGGAAGAACTGAAAAGAAATGCTAAAGATAAAAAACAAATAGTTTTGATTAAAAAAAAGAGTATTTATATAAGATTATGTCATCTAAAAATAGCAACAGTTTTACTTCTTTCTTAGAAATTTTGATATCTTCTACTTATTTTACTTGTCTGAGTGTTGTGGCTTGGACCTCCACTACTATGTTGAGTAGAAGTCATGAGAATGGACATCTTTATTATTTCTGTTCTTATAGAAAAAGTTTTTAGCATTAAGTACACTGTTAAGCTCTGGGTTTTTCAATATGGTCTGTATTATGTTGAGGCATTTTTCCTCTATATCTTTGTTTTGAGAGGTCTTATATCATAAATGTATGTTGAATTTTGTCAAATGCTTCTTTGGAATCTATTGAAATAATCATAAAATTTTCAACCTTCACTTTGTTAATGTGGTATATGATACTGATAGATTTGCAAATTTTGAACCATTCTTACCTCCCCGGAATAAATGCCACTTGATCATGAGGAATGATCATTATAATGTATTTTTGAAATCAATTTCTAATTTTTTGTTGAGAATGTTTCCATCTATGTTCATCAGGAATATTAATCTATAATTTTATCTTTTTGTAGTGAAGCCACAATGAAAAACAATAGAGGTTCCCCCAAAATTAAAAATAGAAACATCATATGATCCCGTAATTCTACTTCTGGCTATTTACCCAAAGGGAAGAAAAACCTAATAGAATAGAAATGTGCATGCCAATGTTTATTGCAACATTATTTACAATAGTCAAAATATGGAACAACTCAAGTACCTATTGATAGATAAATGAATAAAAAGTTGGGGCATATACATACAATGGAATACACTCAGCTATAAAAATAATAGTCTTGGATGCCTGGGTGGCTCAGTTGGTTAAGCAACTGCTTTCAGGTCAGGTCATGATCCCAGAGTCCCATGACTGAGTCCCACATCAGACTCCCAGCTCCATGGTGAATCTGCTTCTCCCTCTAACCTTATCCCCTCTCATGCTGTCTCTCACTGTCTTTCTCTCAAATAAATAAATAAAATCTTAAAAAAAAATAAGAGTGTTGTCACTTGCAACAACATAGATGGACCTAAAGGGTATTAAGCTAAGTGAAATAATTCAGAGAAAGAAAAATACCATTGAGTGAAATTTCACTTATATCTGGAATCTTTAAAAAGAAGAAGAAGAGGAGGATGAAAAGGAAAAAAAAAAACAGACTTATAAATAGAACAAACTGGTGGTTTCCAAAGAGGAGTGGTGTGGGATAGATAAATAGGTGAAGGAGATTAAGAGTTATAAACCCCCAATTATAAAATAACTAAGTCATGGGAATAAAAAGTAAAGCATAGAAAGTATAGTCAGTAATATTATAATAAGTGTGAATGGTGATAGGTGGTAACCATACTTATTTTGGGATGTATACAATTCTTGAATCGCTATTTTGTACACACAAAACTAATATAATACTCTATGTCAACTATATTTCGATTAAAATAAATTTAAAAAGACAAAATTAAAATTTTGAAATCATCAAGAGAAAAGAACCTCTTCAGATGCAAGGAAACCACATAAGGCCATAAGTGACATTATCAGCAGAAACCTTTGAGTTGTTATACTTAAACTATTAAAGAAATAAAGAACCTGCCAATCAAAAATACTTTACCTGACAAGGCTATCCTTCAGAATTAAAAGAAAAATGAAAACAGTCCCAGACAAGAAAAAGATGAAGGAATTTATCACCACTAGAACTGATTTACAAAAATTGCTAGAGGAAGTTTTACTAATTGTAAAATAAATTTACAATTTAGTAACCAGAAATCATATGAAAGTATATAGAACTCACTGGTAAAGTTAAATATCTGGTCAAATTCAGAATGCACTAATATCAGAATGCATAAATTGTAGTGTGTGAATGACTTATAACTATAAAGCTCAAAAGACAAAAGATTAAAAATAGCTATAGCAACATTAATTTGTTAATGGATATACAATATAAATATACATAAATTATGACATCAAACACATAAAGTGTATGGTGGAATGAAACTTGAGCTTTTGTATGCAAAAAAAAAGGTCATTATTAGCTTAAAATAGACTGTTATAAACATGTCTTATGTAAGTCTTGTGGAAACCACAAAGCAAAAACCTATGCAAGATACACAAACAAAAAAAAAAAAAAAAAGAAAAGAAAATAATAAAAACATACCACTCTAGGAAATGATCAAATTACAAAGGAAAACAGCAAGAAACAATGAATGAAAATAAAGGATCTAGAAAACACTTTGAAAACAATAAACAAAATAGCATAGTCTTTACCTATCAATTATTTTATTTTTTTAATTTTTTATTTTTTTAATTTTTTATTTTTTTTAAGATTTTTATTTATTTGACAGACAGAGATCACAAGTAGGCAGAGAGGCAGGCAGAGAGAGAGGAGGAAGCAGGCTCCCTGCTGAGCAGAGAGCCTGATGCAGGACTCAATCCCAGGACCCTGGGATCATGACCTGAGCAGAAGGCTGAGGCTTTAACCCACTGAGCCACCCAGGTGTCCTGACCTATCAACAATTGACTCTTAATCTCACAAAACAAACTGAGGGTTGTTGGGGGGAGGGGGTTTGGGAGAAGGGGGTGGTATTATGGACATTGGGGAGGGTATGTGTTTTGGTGAGTGCTGTGAAGTGTGTAAACCTGGTGATTCACAGACCTGTACCCCTGGGGATAAAAATATATGTTTATAAAAAATAAAAAATTATATTGAAAGAAAGAACAAAAAAAAAATCAAAATAAATGTAAATGGACTAACCTTAAATCAAAAGACAAAGAGTGATTAAATGTAAAATAATAAAATAAGAAAATATAAAATTAAATAAACAGACTCAACTATATCCTGCCTATTAGACCTTCACTACAACTTTAGGATACAAATAAGCTCAAAGTAAAGGGGAAGAAAAAATATATCCCATGCAAATGGAAGCCAAAAGAGAACAAAGGTAGCTATACTTATATTAGATTAAATAGACTTTAAGTCAAAACTGTAATAAGAAAATAAAGAAGGTCATTATTTAATTACAAAAGGATTGATTCAACAAGAGGAAATAGCAATAATGAATGTATATGAACCTAACAATGGAGATATTATTGACAGATCTGAAGGAGAAAAGAAACAGTAATACAAAAATAATAAAGGGTTTCAACACCCCACTTTTAACAATGGATAGATCCTCCAGACAGAAAGACAAAAGAACCATTAGAACCTAGCCTTTAGGGGCACCTGGGTGGCTCAGTGGGTTGAGCCGCTGCTCAGGTCATGATCTCAGGGTCTTGGGATCGAGTCCCGCATTGGGCTCTCTGCTCAGCAGGGAGCCTGCTTCCCTCTCTCTCTCTCTGCCTGCCTCTCCGACTACTTGTGATTTCTCTCTGTCAAATAAATAAATAAAATCTTTAAAAAAAAAAAAAAGAACCTAGCCTTTAGACCAAATGGACCTAACATATAAGGAATATTTCATTCAACAGAATCAGAATACATATTTTTTCAAATACACAAAGCAAATCTTAACAAACTTGGTTAATTGAATTCAAATTAAAAAAAATAAATAGAAAGAAGGAAGGAAGAAAAAAAAAGAAAAGGAAAGGAGGGAGGGAAGGAAGCTGTCTAAATGATATGCTAAGAAATTAGAAAAATGGAATCATAAAAATGCTCAATTAGTGTATAGAAAAACACAAAAGGCAAGAAAAGAATGGAAGGCAAAAATTAGATAAAGAACACAGGAACAAAAGGAAAACTGATACAAACATTGTAGATGTTCATCTAAATATATCAATCATTTTGAACATCAGTGGTTTAAAATACCAATGTAAAAGACAAGAATTTTCAGTGGATCAAAAAATAAAACCCAGCTTTGTGCTCTCCCCAAGAAACCTACTTTACATATAAAGACACATGGATTAAAAGTAAATGGATAGAGAAAATATATCATGCTAACATGAATCCAAATAAATTAATAGTTATAATTAATAATTAATAATAATTAATAATTAGTTATATTAATAATAAATAAATTTCATACTGAGCTTATTTCAAGGCATATTATTAGAGTTAAAAAGATGCATTACATAATGGAAAAAAGGATCAATTCTCTAAGAAAACAAATGATCCTAAATAGGTATGCACATAGCAGCAGAACACCAAACTATATGAGGCAAAAACTGATTAATTGCAAAGAGAAAAAGATAAATCCACTATCATAGTTGGAGATTTTTAACACCCCTCTATCAGAAATATATTTAGAGGAAAGAAAATCAGTAAAGACAGAGTTGATCTCAAAACACCATCAATTACCTGATTAAAATTAGCATCAAGGAGTCCTTCATCCAACAAAAAAGGAACACACATTTTTCTCAAACTCATATAGAACATTCCCCATGATAGAACACATGCTGAGCCATAAAACATACCTTAAATTTAAAATAATTGAAATTATGAAACGTCTGGTCTCAGATCACAATGGAATTGAACTAGACATCAAAAACAGAAAGATATCAAGAGTCACTTTTGGGTTGCTGGGGGGAGGGGGTTTGGGAGAAGGGAGTGGGATTATGGACATTGGGGAGGGTATGTGCTTTGGTGAGTGCTGTGAAGTGTGTACCCTGGTGGTTCACAGACCTGTACCCCTGGGGATAAAAATATATGTTTATAAAAAATAAAAAATTAAAAAAAAACACAGAAAGATATCTGGAAAAATCCCAGTTATATGGAGATTAAACAACCAACTTCTAAATAACACATATGACAAAGATGAAATCTCAACATAATTAAAAAATATTCTGGGATGCCTGGGTGGTTCAGTTGGTTAAGCATTTGTCTTTGGCTCAGGTCATGATCCCAAGGTCCTGGGATAGAGTTCTCTATTAGGCTCCCTGCTCAGTGAGGAGCCTGCTTCCCCCTCTTCCTGCTGCTCTCCCTGCTTGTGCCCTTTCTCTTGCTGACAAATAAATAAATAAATAAAATCTTTGTGGGGCACCTGGGTGGCTCAGTCATTCAGCATCTGCCTTCAGCTCAGGTCATAATCCCAGGGTCCTGGAATCCAGTCCCACATTGGGCTCTCTGCACTGGGGGAAGCCTGCTTCTCCCTCTCCCATTTTCCTCTGTTGTATTCCCTCTCTCATTGTGTCTCTGTCAAATAAATAAAAAAATTAATTTTTAATTAAATTTTTAATTTTTTTAAACATCTTTTTAAAAAAAGGTATTTTGAACTAAATAAAATTAAAAACACAGCTTACCAAAATTTATGAAATGCAGAAAAAGCAGTGCTTAAATAGAAATTTGTAGTATTGAATGCATATATTAAGAAACAAACAAACAAACAAACAAAAAACTTAGATCAATGATTTAAGTTTTCAACTTTGGAAACTAGAAAAATAAGCAAGAAAGAAGAAGGAGGAGGAGGAGAGGCAGGGGGAGAAGGAGAAGGGACAGGAAGGGGGGGAGGGGATGAGGCAAAGGGGGACAAGGGAGAGGAGGAGGAGAAGAAGAAGGAGTAGAAAGGAAATCAACTAAATTGAAAACAGAAAATAAATAAGAAAAAATTAACAAATCCAGAAACCAGTTCTTGGAAAAGATTACATAACCAATAAACCCCTATGCAAAAGCTAAGGAAAACAGAAGCCACAAATTGCTAATGTCAGAAATGAGAAGATATTACTACAGTTCACCTGAACATTACAAAGATAATAAAGGAATACTATAAACAACTTTATGACAACACATTTGATCACCTAGATGAAACAAAATTCTCTGAAAGATACAATCTGCCAAACCTCACATAAGAAAAAAATTATGTAGAAGTCAAAAATACCTACATCTACTAAAGAACTTGAATCCATAATTAATAATCCTCCAAATAAGAAAGCAGCAGGTAGTACACTGGTAAATTCTACCAAACATTAAGGAAGAAATTATGCCCGTTTTCTATAATATATTTCAGAGGAAAAAGTACAGGGAATCCTAACTCATTCTATGAGACCAAAACTAAGAACTGATAAACACATATAAGAAAACCAAACTACAGACAAATATCTCTCATGGATACAGCCAATTGAATCTAAAATTGCAAAAAAAAAAAAAAAAAAACAAACCCACCATGACCAAGTGAGTTTTATTCCAAGTATACAAAACTAGTTCAACATTTGGAGCTCAATTAATATAATCCATCACATCAATAAGCTAAACAAAAAAATTCATATGATCATGTCCATAGATACATAAAAGGCATTTAACAAGATCCAACACACATTAGTGATAAAACCTTTTAGCAAACTAAGAATAGGGGGAATTTCTTCAACTTGTTAAAAAAATCTACAGCTACTATTATACTTCATGGTGCAAATCTAAAATCTTTCTCACCAAGATAAGATAAAAGGCAAGGATGTCCCTTCTCACAATTCCTTTTCAACATCCTTCCAACTGGAAGTTCTAGCTAATATGCTAAGACAAGAAAAAGAAGTTAAAGGTATACATACTTGGAAAAAAGGAATAAAACTGTCTTTATTCACAGACTACATATTTGTCTATATAGAAAATCTGAAATTATAGATTTGTTAAACTCCTGGAACTGACTGTAGCAAAATTGGAGGATACAAGGTTAATATACAAATGAAGGACCACAATGTGCAAAAGGAATCCATCAGAATCCTTTAGGAGAACACAGGCAGCAAACTCTTTGACCTCAGCCGCAGCAACATCTTCCTAGGAACAACACCAAAGGCAAGGGAAGCAAGGGCAAAAATGAACTATTGGGATTTCATCAAGATCAAAAGCTTTTGCACAGCAAAGGAAACAGTTAACAAAATCAAAAGACAACTGACAGAATGGGAGAAGATATTTGCAAACGACATATCAGACTAGTGTCCAGAATCTATAAAGAACTTAGCAAACTCAACACCCAAAGAACAAATAATCCAATCAAGAAATGGGCAGAGGACATGAACAGACATTTCTGCAAAGAAGACATCCAGATGGCCAACAGACACATGAAAAAGTGCTCCATATCACTCGGCATCAGGGAAATACAAATCAAAACCACAATGAGATATCACCTCACACCAGTCAGAATGGCTAAAATCAACAAGTCAGGAAATGACAGATGCTGGCGAGGATGTGGAGAAAGGGGAACCCTCCTACACTGTTGGTGGGAATGCAAGCTGGTGCAACCACTCTGGAAAACAACATGGAGGTTCCTCAAAATGTTGAAAATAGAACTGCCCTATGACCCAGCAATTGCACTATTGGTTATTTACCCTCAAGATACAAACGTAGTGATCCAAAGGGGCACGTGCACCCGAATGTTTATAGCAGCAATGTCCACAATAGCCAAACTATGGAAAGAACCTAGATGTCCATCAACAGATGAATGGATCAAGAAGATGTGGTATATATACACAATGGAATACTATGCAGCCATCAAAAGAAATGAAATCTTGCCATTTGCAATAACATGGATGGAACTAGAGCGTATCATGCTTAGCGAAATAAGTCAAGCAGAGAAAGACAACTATCATATGATCTACCTGATATGAGGAAGTGGTGATGCAACATGGGGGCTTAAGTGGGTAGGAGAAGAATCAATGAAACAAGATGGGATCGGGAGGGAGACAAACCATAAGTGACTCTTAATCTCACAAAACAAACTGAGGGTTGCTGAGGGGAGGAGGTTTGGGAGAAGGGGGTGGGATTATGGACATTGGGGAGGGTATGTGCTTTGGTGAGTGCTGTGAAGTGTGTAAACCTGGTGATTCACAGACCTGTACCCCTGGGGATAAAAATATATGTTTATAAAAAATAAAAGATTAAAAAAAATCAATCACTTTTCTACATATCAGCAATAAAGAAGTAGAATTTGAAATTAAAGACATGATACCATTTACATTATCACCCCCAAAATAAAATACTTAGGTTTAAATCTTACAAAATATTATTTTAAAAATCTATATAATGAGAACTACAAAAGTCTAAAGAATAATGTCAAATAAGAACTAAATAAATGAAGAACAACCCCATGTTCATGGATAGGAAGATTCAGTAATGTCAAAACATTAGTTCTTCCCAATTCAATATAATTCCAATAAAAATTCCAGCAAGATATTTTGTGGATATTGACAAACTAATTCTATAATTTATATAGGAAGGCAAAAGACCAAAAACAGTCAACACAACATTGAAGGACTAACATTGTCTGACTTCAAGACTTATCACAAAACTACAATAATCGGGGTAGTGTTATACTGATGGGAAAAAAATAGATAAATAGATCAATGTAACAAAATAGACAGCATAGAAACAAATATATTCAACCAATAAATATGGTCAACCTCAAAAACAGAGCCAAATGAGAATACAAAGAAAGAGAATACAATGGAGCAAAGATAGCATTTTCAACAAATGGTGCTGGATCAACTGGACATCCACATTCAAAAAAGAAAACAATGAATCTAGATTTTATATAATTCCCAAAAATTAACTCAAAATAGATCACAGACCTAAATATAAAAGACAAAACTATTAAACTCCTAGAAGATAACAAAGGCAAAAGTCTAAATGATCTTTGGTATGGTAACATTCTAGATATACCATCAAAGGCCTGATTTATGAACTAACCACTTCTGCTCTGTGAAAGATAATGTCAGACATATGAGCAGATGAGAGACATAGACTGGCAGAAAAGATTACAAAAGGACACATATGATAAAGGACACATTTATCCAAAATATTAAAAAAAAAATAAAGCCTCTTAAAAACAAAAAATAGGAAAACAATCTTTTTTAAATGGGCCAAAGTCCTTAACAGACCCCTTATCAAAGAAGATATATAGAGAGTAATAGAAAGTAAAGAACCATAGGAAAGATGGTCAATGTCATTTGTCTTCATGGTAATACAAATTAAAACACTAATGAGATACCACTATGACAATAAGATACCACAATTTTGACCTGTTAAAGTAGCCAAAATTAACACTGAAAACACAAAATGCTAATGAAGAAGTACAGCAACAGGAACTCTTGTACATTGCCAGTAGGTACAGCCACTTTGGAATACAGTATGACTGGTTTTTGTTTGCTTTGTTTTGTTTTACAAATCTAAACATACTCTTGCCATACAGTTCAGCAATAATCAGCTGCTTGAAATTTTCCCAAAAGAGTTGGAAACCCATGTGGACACAAACACTTGCACAAAGATGTTTACAGAAGCTTTATTCATAATTGCTAAAACTTGAAAGCAAGCAAGGTGTCCTTTAGTAGGTGAATATATAAACTATGGCACATCCAGACAATAGACTATTACTAAGCATTAAAAGAAATGGGCTACCAAACCATGAAGAGACATGGAGGAAATTTAACTGAAAGAAGCCAATCTGAAAAAGACTACATACTGTATGGTTTCAATTATAAGATATTATGAAAAAGGCGAAACTATAGAGACTGTAAGATCGTCAATGGTTGAGGAAAGAAGGGAACAATAAACTTGTGGAGCACAGAGGATTTTTAGGGCAGCAAAAATAAACCGTATTATACCATAATTATGGATACATGTAATTATACATTTGTCCAACCCCACGGAATGTACAACACAGAGTTAACTGTAATGTAGCTGTGGCCTTTGGATGATTCTATATCAGTCTATGTTTATCAGTTGTAACAAATGTGTCACTCTGCTGGAGGATAATGGGAGAAACTATACATGTTTGGGCAGAGAGAATATGAAAATTCTCTATACCTTCCTTTTAACTTTGCTATGAACTGTAAAATGCTCTAAAAATAACCTTTTAAAAATCTGTGAGCATATTATCATCCTTATAATAACTGTTCTACGTTCATCTACTAATCCTGCCACCTGTCATTTATGGGTCTGTTTCTTATGACTGAATGATAACTACTCGAGAGTCACGATTTGCTGCTACTTTGAAGATCCAGGAATTTTTATTGGGTGCTAGATTTTGTGCTGTTCTATTGTTAAGTATCTGGAATTAGATGGATCCCTTTAAAGAATGCTGAAATTTGCTTAATCAGAGGATTAAGTATTTGAGGATTAGGCTGACCAATTCTATGACTTGTTTTGATCTCTGTTAAAATGGGTTTAGTTTAGGCTTTACCTAATATCACTTTAGCCAGACTGCTAATAAATGGCTTACTTTATTTATATATTTTTAATTTATTTATTTTGTATTTCTACTGATTGTTCAGTGGCATAAATGTTGTTTATCTTGGCTATCCAGGCAGAATTCAGACATCTCCCAACACCACGGAAACTCTGAGAATTGTAACCTCAGAAGTTGTTCTTTTTCTGGCTTATGAAATTTCTACTTGTTAACATGCAGATTATATTCCAGACAGATAATCAAGAAGACAACTTATAAAAATTTCTGAAGCCTTTTCTGCATGTACTTCCCTTCTTCGGTACTGTGTCCTGCAAGTGTTATCCACCTTAGTTTCCCTGGACTTTGATCTCTCTCCATTCAACAAGACTCTTCAGTTCTATTTATGTTTCCTTCCCTGATTTGAGGTCCAGAAATATATCCTCAGTGTAAAGATGTCCCTTATAAAGTATAAAGATGTCCCAGGATAAAGGACATTCTGAGGGCTGACCCCACTTGTTTTCCTTCTCTCCGGGATCATAATCATGCACCACCCGACAAATTTGTTTTTGTATTTTTGCTTATTTGTTTTGTTTTTAATAGCAGGAGAGTAAGTCTGATCCTGGTTATTGTTTCATGGCCCAAACCAAAAAATTATATTGAGTATTCTTGAATTCAGTAACGTATAATGTATAATGATAAATTTCTTGTTAATATGTTGAATTTGAGGGTTTGTGAGATATTAACTTGAAAATAATCATCAGGCAATAGAATATTTGACAATTTATTAGATTTGACAATAAATTAGATTTATTTTCATGGACCTGAAAACTTATGGCAGAAGAGTAGAAGAAATGGGAAAAATTAATACTTAAGTTATGGATACATAATTATATCATTGGGTGTTAATGAGTGGTTAGGAGTGAGGAATAAGTAACTACATCTTATGAATTCAATTTTATAAATTTTGCCAGAAAAAATATGCATGATTGATCAAGGAAAATAGCTACATTGTTATAAATTATTTAAATTAGTAATTACCTATATTCCCCATCTCACATTAGAATCTTTACATTCTGGAGTTTATTCCCCATTCTTATGGATAAGTTGTTCAAGAGCTTAACCAAAATGGAAAATAGATCAATAAATTAAGATAAGCTAAACCTGCATTTGGACTCTACAGAACTCACATAATAGGGACATATACAATAATATGTAGGGAGATTTGAAATGATTTGGGTAGGTATAAAGTATCATCCAAGATCAATTTTAAGATATAAGACAAAAAAGTAATATTAACAATACCCAACTTTTGTAGCAACATGGATGGGACTGGAAGAGATTATGCTGAGTGAAAAAGTCAAGCAGAGAGAGTCAATTATCATATGGTTTCACTTATTTGTGGAGCATAACAAATAGCATGGAGGACATGGGGAGATAGAGAGGAGAAGGGAGTTGGGGGAAATTGGAAGGGGAGGTGAACCATGAGAGACTATGGACTCTGAAAACCAATCTGAGGTTTTTGAAGGAGCGGGGGGTGGGAGGTCGGGGTACCAGGTGGTGGGTATTATAGAGGGCACGGATTGCATGGAGCACTGGGTGTGGTTCAAAAATAATGAATACTGTTATGCTGAAAATAAAAAATAAATTTTAAAAAAATCTTAAAAAATAATAGTAACAAACAACTAAAAATAATTGCCTTTTCTATCCACTGATATTCCTTTCTTTTTCTTAGTTATTAAAATAAATTTATAACCTATTAGCATCAGAAATTTTCTTAGGGACAAGACAGTGTAATTATTTTTTAATATAATTTTTTATTTTTTATAAACATATATTTTTATCCCCAGGGGTACTTTATTGTCAGTATGAAAATCGTCATCTGGAGAGTTTAACCAAATGAAGAGATTATGTATTAAGTTGGTGGCAAAACCAAAACTAAGTAGAGCTCAATCTTTCTGACTTCTCAGCCAGATCTCTTTTTGTTGAGTAGGCAGTGCCAATAACTGGCCAGTTATTTACTAAATTGCTTCTCATTCTTCCTATGTACACAATTCAGCTAAAAGCAGAGCTTCACTTGAAGTTAGGTAACTTCAACTGTCCTTTTGGTCTGCATACTAAATCCTTCTATAGCATTCACTACTCTTTATTTCCCCTACCTTCTAGGTTCTATCAAAGACCAAGGTAATCCCCAATAAGTCATATGTTGAAATGGCAGAGTTTCTGTTAGTCTGGCTCCTACATAACTGTACAGATCATCCTCTCCCTTCTACCACCTCCTTTTGGACTTTGTGTGAATGAGAAATAAACTTCTATTGTGTTGTCATTGAGGTTTACACATTCATCTTTCAGAGCAGCAAGTTCCGCCTTAATAAAATTAAATAACTTTGTGTATGATAATAATCTAGGAGCATGTTTTAATAGTCTAAAAACAGAAGTCACTGGAAAATTGGGACAGAAACTGATACAATTAAAAGGGGCACCCTTCTGTGCATTCCTTTTGTGTCATGTCTGAATCTATTTCAATCATAAGGAGAGAGATTAGATCAGGCATGGGTAGTTTCTATAATCCTTGAGTAGAACTTGTAATCTTTATTCAATGCATAGATGATGCTAAAACTAGAACAGAAAGCTAAACCAAAAAATGGTGCTGAGAAACATAATTTTGTACTTGGGTGGAATCATTCTAGGAACAACAGTCAAGAGCAAATAAGTGTGCATGTGATAACTGGAGTGAACTAAAAGGTTTCCTTATTAAAGAAAGATGGCATTGGATTCTTAAATTTTTCTTTATGAGCCATCTGGGGCATGGTATACAGGTAGGTTTTGCTTTCTTCCCCCAGTTTTAGAAAAACACTCATAACATATTTTTTGATGTTCACAGCACTAACACTATCCTCCCTTCTTCAGAAAATAACCTCTGAAATCAAGTATTCATCATCCTTCCCTATCAGAAAACTGGTCATCTATTCCCATTAGCAACCAGTCTTAGTCACTCAACATCACACAAGGAAGACTCTTAAGACAAACTGCAGAACTGGTTGGTGTGGACTGGATGATAACATCAATTTTTCCTTGTATTAGACTTTGTTCACCGAATTTCATTGTCTCCCTTAACACAGTCATCTATCTGAGTTCATTGACTGGTTTGGATTTACACAGGTTATTTGAAGATAAAGGTCAGATACATACCAGACTGCTAAAACCACATTTATTAACCACAATCCCCCTACCTCCACCCCCACCTGCCTCACTGACTTTCAACATCATCAGTGTCATCTGGAGCAAGAGAACAGTAAATTAAATGTGGCAGATCATGAAACAGGAGTCAAGAATCAAGCCACAGATTAGTGATAGATGATGCCAGGTTCAACCTTATTAGCCTTTGAAAAACAACACTGCTCTGCCAAGCCACTCTCTAAACCTTGTTATATATGGAACACCTAGATGGTTGGATTGCTGTTGGTTTTAATCAGAAGATGACAAAGAGACAATTAGGTCTGGCTTAGAGATGAAGATATAGTCCTTCCTCAAGGAGATTTGCTGCTGGCTGAAATTTCAGGCTATGAAGTTTGGAAAATGTTTTTTTCACTCTCTGCCTTGGAGTCTTGCTAATTTTATACCATCAGCTTCCAGATTTTGACTTTCTTTTAAGATTCACATATATGCATTCATAAAGCCAGGCATTCTCAAGAAAGAAAATATCAGAAGAAGCTCCAATGCAGTGAAGGAACTAGCTTGTACTCTCCTAGTTCCATTAAACTCTAACTTTGATTCTGTCCTTTAGGTACAGGATCTTTCTTGGAGGCCAACAACAGAAAGAACTGGGACACATCACAGAATATAGATTCTGTAAGATATGGTTGGTACTCATCAACTAGTATTAAAATGACTGGCTTATATTTGGCTGCTTTTCTCTCAATATTGTGGTAAGTGGCACGTTATTCAAGGGGCCAGGGTGAAGATGTTGGTAGATCTTCAGAACTGACTCAATATCACGAAGTCCCAGAAGCTAG
This sequence comes from Mustela nigripes, assembly GCF_022355385.1. Lineage (NCBI taxonomy): Eukaryota > Metazoa > Chordata > Mammalia > Carnivora > Mustelidae > Mustela > Mustela nigripes. The sequence goes on from NC_081559.1 coordinate 109,208,702, forward strand.
AAAGAAACAAGATGTTTAACTCAAGATGTCAAAAGGCAATTTAAATAAGGTAGATTATGAGAAAAATTCTTGAGAAGATGAGAACATGCCTTAGCTGGCAAGGCAATAAGGTATACCAAACTCATAAGGTTAGGGGAGCAAGTCTCATTTAGAAGTCAAAATTAATTGTATCCAGCACTTGGGTCTAGTCCATCTGCTAGCCAATAGGGGCTAAGACCCTTATCGCATCTTTCCTCTGCCTCTGGCCCTATACCCTAATCCTGCATGTTAACCTCCTTAAATCTTAGGCTCTCCCTACCTTTTAGCCAACCACAAGTAAAAAGAATTTGGGAGGGGTGTCTGGATGGCTCAGTCAGTTAGGCATATGCCCTGGGCTCAAGTCATCATCCCAGGGTCCTGGGATGGAGCCCTCCAGTGGGCTTCCTGCTCAGTGGGGAGTTTGCTTCTTCCTCTGCTCTTCCTCCTCTTTTGCCCTCCCCCTGCTCTTATACACAAGCTGTCTCTCTCTCTCTCTCTCTCCCAATAAATAAATACATAAATGCATAAATAAGTTCTTAAAAATATAATTTGGAAACAGAGAGATTTGTGAGCCTCTTAAGGGCAACCTCAAGTCCATCATCCCACATTATCATGGGGAAGAGAGGAGGTGAAAGATAAGGGAGAAGAACACAGCTACCTTTTAATGCACAGTAGCCTTGCCAACTATGGAATGTTTCCCAGTTCAATTCTGGAACTTTAATCAATCAGATTCCTCTTCATACACCTCCTGCATGTGGGAGAAGAATGGGTGGTTCCAAGATGGTGAGAAAGGAAGCATGTAGAATGGATTTAGTATGGAGAGGAGAAAACCATTTCTCTCTCCTAGAGCTGAATTTTTTCCCTGGAGGAGATCTCCAGTATCTCCTCCTCATAATTCCAAGCCAGACCTCACTTTCCTTAATGGCCCAACTTGAGTTCTACCTGCTTAATGTCCAGTCTCCCCACCTCCATTCAAATATGATCTTACTCTTCCCTAACTCTTTTGTATATTTAATTCTGTGTTGTTTTATTTTTTTAAGGTAGAAAATCTGATTTCTTCAACAAAATTAAGTCACTCCTAGAATACAATGGGTCTATTTTGCAACTTGTTTCCTTACCTCCAGATCAATGTACTATCTTCAGGTAGCCACACCCATCCCTACAGTGCAAGAGACCATCCTGTAAAACTCATGGAAATCAAGGACAAAGTTATGGAGAAACTATTCCTTGAAGCCTCCATTCCTTCACTTACCCACATGAGCATAGGCATTTTAATCTGCCTCTCTGCATTTCAGTATTCTCTTCTTTTGGGAAGAGGATAATAATTGTTCTCAAAATCAGACACAATGTATGCAAAAGACCTGGTACAAGACTTACAAAAAGTAGGACAAAACAAGTGTAACAATTATTATCATTACTAAAAGATCAACATATGGTTGCACCATTTGTTTGCATGTGACTCCTTAATGACACAGGCTAGTGTATACTTCATATCTTATCCTACTCCTCATTCTCCTAGATATCTGCCTCATAGCTCATTATTTGCATTATACATTTGCCTGACCCACCATACATAGCTCTGATTTCTTCTTGACTATTTCTAATGTAGGTTTCCTCTTTATCCTGGACATGGATCATTCCATGGCCCTTCTCTGATATCATGCCTTCCAGTTGAGTTCAGTCTGCTTGCCACCACAGAGACCACTTTACCTGAAAATTTCTTAGGAAAGTTCTCACTATAAAATCAGTGAACATTAAAAATGAGACCTCAAGTCTTTAAGTACCCTTAGGTTACTTCTTACACCATAACAAAACTTTTCCACCAAGTTTTATGTTAAAGAACCTGGAGCTCAGACAGCAAGATAGAAATAATGTGAGCTGAGGCAAAGGTTTTGCAGTCTGGAAAGTCAACTTTCTCTCAAACCCATACTTGTCTTTACTTCTGCATCTCCCATTATTCCCCTATTCTGTAGTGAAAACCATTGCTAGAGTGATTTTGGGCTGAGTAGATAAACTCCCATTTTCATCTATGGTTAATTTTTATCATTATGCTTGGGCTGCTTCTAATGGGTTCTTAATTGGAACTTGCACCACATTTGACAGATCAATCCATGCAGTTTCACAGGAAGTGAAACATCTGCAATGGGATTAGAGCATGATGTTGCCAAGTCTGCTCCTGTCCTGTCACCAGAAATGAAGAAATGTATGCTCTGTATAATATCCCAAACCTTTACAATCTCTCAGCCTTCTAACTTATCCAGATAATATTTATCTATCTGAAATATTCAGGCCTCCAAGAACCTAGAAATTAGTTCAAACATACATTTCTAAAAATGAAAAAAAGAATCCCAAGATTTCTATACACTTCAACTCATGGATTTTGTTTATAAGAGAGTTCTCAGGTCTTCATTCATATATTCATATTCATATTCATTTGCTTTTTCTTAGCTACTTTCTAATAAAGTTCAGTATATGACAATCTAGCCCATGCCCAGTTGGAAATAACAAATTAGAGAAGATAGTAATCTTCTTAGAAATTTGCCTTCTAACAAGAAATAATAGCTGATAGGAAGGTAAGAAGACAAGATACAAGAATGCAAAACTCATCATAGTGACTATATTCAGAAGCATTTCCAGCTCCACCACCATCCCCTTCAGCCCACATTATTCTTCTCTTTGATGATTACAACTACCTCCTACTGGTTACTCTTCCTCAGTCTTTCTTTGCTAGCTTATTCTGCCAAGTATTATTAGAGCTTCCTCTGAAAGAAATCATATACTATACTTACTTTAATGCATCTGTTGTACTACATCTGCCTTCAGGACACTGTTTTAAAATGTACCCAGAATTTTGTTTTTGTTTCAGGTATGGTGGGATTAGCAGACTAGAAATTGACTGTCTTTGAAACGATAGTTTGTTACCCACATTTCCTAAAAGGTGGGGCCATGCCACAGCATCCAGGGTTATATAGGGAAGCACCAGCATCAATAGGGAGACAGAAGGAACAGAAAGGGAAATTGAGCAAGAGGCTTCATTGTGGTTTACGTAAGAAAAAATGGGTGAGGACCGGTCAGCTGCTGGGCAGGTTTAAAACTGGATAGTTTGAATAATTTCAGCAGGCTCAGGGCTATGGTGTCATCCCTAAGTTGTCCTGTCTGATAGCTGGCCCTGGAGTGATTTCGGGAAGAGGTACAGCATTCAGAGCTGCAGGCAGACAGTAGTGTGAACTTGGTATTCACTGATTGCATATCAAAGGCATGCTCATAGGCAAGTAGTTTTCTATTTCTAGGAATTAGCTCTCCCAGGTCAGCAAGGGCCCAAGATGCAAAGCATTATAAAATACAGAATATAGTGAGTGCTGTGAAGTGTGTAAACCTGGTGATTCACAGACCTGTACCCCTGGGGATAAAAATATATGTTTATAAAAAATAAAAAATTAAAAAAAAAAAAACAATAACCCACATGATTAATGCAGACACAATCCTTCATTAGGACCTGAGGCCACTCACGCTCTGCACATCTCCCCCTGCTTCCCATCCACTCTACAGTACATTTAGTGTTCCAGAGACACAGCTGTCCTCCACTGGAAGCAAGCCACCCATGCTCTTCCTCAAGCCACTCCCGTGGCTTTTCACATATTGTTTATATGTTTTGTGAACTTCTTTCTTCATATTCTTCACCTAGGAACTCGTCTGGAGTCTTCAGAAAACCTGCTAATGTTCCCCGAGTCTCTTTGGTACATGAACATGTCTTTCCTGTCATCTTCCATTCAATTTGGCTTATATCTTATTTGTATTTAACATGTAAGAAGCTGTATGTTATTTATCTGTTAACATGTGTGCCCCCTCCACCAAAGAAGAAGCCCTACAAGTTCATCTTATCTATCCTTGCTTTTTATTGACAGCATGTGTATTAGACATCATAAACACACACCTAATACCCACTAGGTAAAAGGCAGTTTTGTGCCCTCTCATGTAGAGGCAAGCAGCCATAGGAACTTAAATATCCCCAAGGATATTAACATATTAAGGTAAAGCTGCCTGGCTTCACATTAGGACTTAAATTTAGAGGCAAGTCTTCTGATGAAAATAGGGTTTATTGGAAAGCCAAAAATCATCCTTAATCTTAAGAGTTTGATTGGTTTGGATTTGGGAAAGCTGATCTTTTTTTAAATGAAGCCCTAGTTCCTCCCTGTGTCTCAGAGCTCAACTCAAATATGTGTGCCTGGCTTAAAGGTAAAAAGCAGAAAGGTTTAAGTATATGTTGGAGCTGTTAGAACCAAAACTGCTTCACTCAGATTGTGAGGTGAGAAAAGTTTGGCTTTTCCTTGGATGAAGAATTCTGGAGATCACCCTGCAGAAGAGAAAGGGAGGGCTGGCATAGAAGTAGTCTTTCTCTGTCACCACTGAAATCTTACTCTGTGAGAAGAGTCTAATTTTGCCTTTGAATTATTGAGCAAAGGGCAACTGTTAGTTTAACCCTCCTTAGCACCTGTGGAGATCTATTGATGGAGTGTGAGTGATACATGAGATTGTCAAGAAAGCATTATACCATTCTGGTGTTTGTTTAAATAGGGGTCCTCTTTAAGCCTAGTTTATGTGAGATGTTCCTCAAGAGAGTTTACAAACTCTTCTTCACTGAAGTAGCAAATGGGTGACCTTGAAGGGTCAGAATGCTTCTTTCTGTGACAGAGTCAAGAATCTTTACACACACGCACGCACATGCGCACACTCACATGTGCATGAATTAACAGGTATGCATGAATTAATAGGTGTATATACACACATATGAGAAAGAGATATACCTAAAGAAAGGGATATATAAGGATTACCTTCTTTTGGTTCTTATTCAAACTATTCAAAATAATTTAAAACCTTTTCAAATAAACTTGCTTTTCTATACCTTAAAATGAATGTGACTTGAGATATTTAAGTTAGAGTGTAAAAGAAATTTTAAAACATTCAAAGTGATAGTCTACAGAATTTTTCTTTATTGATGAAATTCTCGTAGATAAAGTAGATTATCACAGGGATGGAGAACATTCTACTGGCAAGAATGACTTGACTGCAAAAGAAAGTCCCCACTTTATGTCTCAAAGCTCACTCTGGGGGTTGTGGTATTTGATACATCACCTCCAGCTTCCTTCAATGCCACATTCCCTGCTGGTGAGAGTCCCATTTGGTCTGACACTATGCCTAAGAGCAAATGGTCAATTATTTTATGGTTGCTCTTCCCCTAAAGTATTTCTAAGCACAAGTGATTTGTGAGAAAAGGATATAATTAAGTGCTGGAATAAATTTGATTTGTTAAGCATGGGATTATTTCTGACATTTATAGTGAGACTCAAAGAAAGTCCAGAGCTGAGAAATATGTACTCATTACTTTGCATGATGTTTATATAAGAGAAGGAGATGTGACATGGGATAAATGTGAAAAACTGGAAGTTGTTCTCTAGTTTCCTTTTCCCTGGGGGTTCTTGTCGGCTCTATCCCATTTCATCACAAACTCTTCACGAGATCCAAGTCTCTCATTTGTTTTCTCCACATAGGCCAAATGAAAAACATCATTTTCACTTTAACTTGAAAATAATTTTACATTTAAAGAAAAATTGCAAAAATAAAAGCAGTGGGAAGAATACCTATGTGCCATTTATCAACATGGCACAGATCAACAGATCAACATGTTGTTAACATTTTATCTTATTTGTTTTATCATCTGCTTAAATCTGTTTATCTGTCATCTATTATCTATCACCTATCTATCTTTCTATCATCACCCATCGATCTTCTATTTATCTGTATCCATCTAGCTATCGTCTATTTATCTACCATATACATATGCGTGCATATACATGGTACACATAAGCATGCATGTTCACATGTGTATATATATATATTTAACTTACTGTCAGGATTTCTAGTATATATATTAGAAATCCTGACAGTAAGTTAAATACAATGAATTTTGTCCCCTACTTCAGTAAATTTATGAATACTGTACTTTTACTTAACTTACTGTTCTGATCCAATTTTTTTCAGTTGGCCTAGTAACATTCTTTATAGCATTGCCCCTCTCTGGTTCAGGGTCCAGACAAGAGTCAAGTACTCCATTTAGTTGCCATTTCTGTCTGCATTCCTTTAACCCAGAACATTTCCATTGTCTTTCCTTGACTTTTATGACATTGCCATTTTTAAAGAATACAATCTCCTCTTTTTGATTAAATACAATGATTCTCATTCTGGATCTGTCCGATGTCTCTTCACAGTAAGATTAAGGTTTTGTATTCTTGCAATTCTGCACAGTTGATGTTGTGTTTCTCTCAGGGTACGGCGTCTGTGCACTCATCTTTCTTTCAGAGACAATGTGACTGTTGATCACCCAGACAGGGAGTTTCCCAATTTCTCTGCTACATAAAAAATCTTTTTTCTCTCCTTGCAACTAATAAGAAGACAGTTGGGAGACATGATAAGACCATGAAAATATCCTTTCCCTTATCAAAATTTTCCTACTTTTAGAATCAATTGATTTGGACAGACTTAACCATCCTAGTTGCCAAATTCTAGGCAGTACATGGAAGACCTTCAGCATTCTACTGCAAAATGCTTTCCCAATCATCTATCTGTCCATCCGTCTTTCAATCTACCATAAACACTGACTCACACATTCCTATTTTAAGTCATTTATAATTCATTACTGTACTTAATTATTTGATTATCAAATTGTCCCATATTCACCCTGTGGAAGTCTCTTCTATGTCTGCAATATACGTCCATTATGTTTTTAACATTTCTTACTTTCTGGCATAGTAGATGTTCCAAATTCATTTTTTAAATTTTTTTATGAACATATAATATTTTTTTTATCCCCAGGGGTACAGGTCTGTGAATCGCCAGGTTTACACACTTCACAGCACTCACCATAGCACATACCCTCCCCAATGTTCATAACCCCAGCCCACTTCTCCCAACACCCCTCCCCCCAGGAACCCTCAGTTTGTTTTGTGAGATTAAGAGTCTCTTATGGTTTGTCTCCCTCCCAATCCCATCTTGTTTCATTTATTCTTCTCCTACCCACTTAAGCCCCCATGTTGCATCTCTACTTCCTCATATCAGGGAGATCATATGATAGTTGTCTTTCTCTGCTTGACTTATTTTGCTAAGCATGATTCCCTCTAGCTCCATCCATGTTGTCACAAATGGCAAGATTTCATTTCTTTTGATGGCTGCATAGTATTCCATTGTGTATATATACCACATCTTCTTGATCCATTCATCTGTTGATGGACATCTAGGTTCTTTCCATAGTTTGGCTATTGTGGACATTGCTGCTATAAACATTCAGGTGCATGTGCCCCTTCGAATCACTACGTTTGTATCTTTATGGTAAATACCCAGTAGTGCCATTGCTGGGTCATAGAGTAGTTCTATTTTCAACATTTTGAGGAACCTCCATGTTGTTTTCCAGAGTGGTTGCACCAGCTTGCATTCCCACCAACAGTGTAGGAGGGTTCCCCTTTCTCCGCATCCTCGCCAGCATCTGTCATTTCTTGACTTGTTAATTTTAGCCATTCTGAGTGGTGTGAGGTGATATCCCATTGTGGTTTTGATTTGTAGTTCCCTGATGCCGAGTGATATGGAGCACTTTTTCATGTGTCTGTTGGCCATCTGGATGTCTTCTTTGCAGAAATGTCTGTTCATGTCTTCTGCCCATTTCTTGATTGGATTATTTGTTCCTTGGGTGCAGAGTTTGCTATGTTCTTTATAGATTTTGGACATTAGCCCTTTATCTGATATGTCCTTTGCAAATATCTTCTCCCATTCTGTCAGTTGTCTTCTGGTTTTGTTAACTGTTTCCTTTGCTGTGCAAAAGCTTTTGATCTTGATGAAATCCCAATTGTTCATTTTTGCCCTTGCTTCCCTTGCCTTTGGCGTTGTTCCTAGAAAGATGTTGCTGCGGCTGAGGTCAAAGAGGTTGCTGCCTGTGTTCTCCTCAAGGATTTTGATGGATTTATTTCTCAGATTGAGGTCCTTTATCCATTTTTAGTCTATTTTTGTGTGTGGTGTAAGGAAATGGTCCAATTTCATTTTTCTGCATGTGGCTGTCCAATTTTCCTAACACCATTTATTGAAGAGGCTGTCTTTTTCCATTGGACATCCTTTCCTGCTTTGTTGAAGATTAGCTGACCATAGAGTTGAGGGTCTATTTCTGGGCTCTTTATTCTGTTACATAGATCTATGTGTCTGTTTTTGTGCCAATACCATGCTGTCTTGATGATGACAGCTTCATAATAGAGCTTGAAGTCCGGAATTGTGATGCCACCAACTTTGGCTTTCTTTTTCAATATTCCTTTGGCTATTTGAGGTCTTTTCTGGTTCCATATAAATTTTAGGATTATTTGCTCCATTTCTTTGAAAGAAATGGATGGTATTTTGATAGGAATTGCATTAAATGTGTACATTGCTTTAGGTAGCATAGACATTTTCACAATACATATTCTTCCAATCCAGGAGCATGGAACATTTTTCCATTTCTTTGTGTCTTCCTCAATTTCTTTCATGAGTACTTTATAGTTTTCTGAGTATAGATTCTTAGCTTCTTTGGATAGGTTTACTCCTAGGTGTCTTATAGTTTTGGGTGCAAATGTAAATGGGATTGACTCCTTAATTTCTCTTTCTTCTGTCTTGTTGTTGGTGTAGAGAAATGCAACTGATTTCTGTGCATTGATTTTATATCCTGACACTTTACTGAATTCCTGTATGAGTTCTAGCAGTTTTGGAGTGGAGTCTTTTGGGTTTTCCACATATAGTATCATATCATCTGTGAAGAGTGATAGTTTGACTTCTTCTTTGCTGATTTGGATGCCATTAATTTCCTTTTGTTGTCTGATTGCTGAGGCTAGGACTTCTAGTACTATGTTGAATAGCAGTGGTGATAATGGACATCCCTGTCCTTACCTGTTTCTGACCTTAGCAGAAAAGCTTTCAGTTTTTCTTGATTGAGAATGATATTTGTGGTGGGTTTTTCATAGATGGCTTTGATAATATTGAGTTATGTGCCATCTATCCCTACACTTTGAAGAGTTTTAATCAGGAAGGGATGCTGTACTTTGTCAAATGCTTTTTCAGCATCTATTGAGAGTATCATGTGGTTCTTGTTTTTTCTTTTATTAATGTACTGTATCACATTGATTGATTTGCAGATGTTGAACCAACCTTGCAGCCCTAGAATAAATCCCACTTGGTAGTGGTGAATAATCCTTTTAATGTACTGTTGAATCTTATTGGCTAATATTTTGGTGAGAATTTTCGCATCTGTGTTCATCAAGGATATTGGTCTGTAGTTCTCTTTTTTGATGGGTTTTGTCTTTTTATCCATTCTGATACCCTTTGTCTTTTGATTAGGATATTTAGCCCATTAACATTCAGGATAACTATTGAGAGATATGAATTTAGTGCCATTGTATTGCCTGTAAGGTGACTGTTACTGTATATTGTCTCTGTTCCTTTCTGATCTACTACTTTTAGGCTCTCTCTTTGCTTAGAGGACCCCTTTCAATATTTCCTGTAGAGCTGGTTTTGTGTTTGCAAATTATTTCAGTTTTTGTTTTTCCTGAAAGCTTTTTCTCTCTCCTTCTATTTTCAATGATAGCCTAACTGGATATAGTATTCTTGGCTGCATATTTTTCTCATTTAGTGCTCTGAATATATCATGCTAGCTCTTTCTGGCCTGCCAGGTCTCTGTGGATAAGTCTGCTGCCAATCTAATATTTTTACCATTGTATGTTACAGACTTCTTTTCCAGGGCTGCTTTCAGGATTTTCTCTTTGTCACTGAGACCTGTAAATTTTACTATTAGGTGATGGGGTGTGGACCTATTCTTATTGATTTTGAGGGGCATTCTCAGCACCTCCTGGATTTTGATGCCTGTTCCCTTTGCCATATTGGGGAAATTCTCTCCAATAAACCTTCTGCTCCCCTCTCTCTTTCTTCTTCTTCTGGAATCCCAATTATTCTAATGTTGTTTCATCTTATGGTATCACTTACCTCTTGAATTCTGCCCTCGTGGGCCAGTAGCCATTTGTCCCTCTTTTGCTCAGCTTCTTTATTCTCTGTCATTTGGACTTCTATAACGCTAATTCTTTCTTCTGCCTCATTTATCTTAGCAGTCAGAGCCTCCATTTTTTTATTGCACCTCATTAATAGCTTTTTTGATTTCAACTTGGTTAGATTTTAGTTCTTTTATTTCTCCAGAAAGGGCTTTTATATCTCCCGAGAGGGTTTCTCTAATATCTTCCATGCCTTTTTCGAGCCCAGCTAGAACATTGAGAACCATCATTCTGAACTCTAGATCTGACATATTACCAATGTTTGTATTGATTAGGGCCCTAGCCTTTGGTACTGCCTCTTTTTCTTTTTTTGGTGAATTTTTCCATCTTGTCATTTTGTCCAGATAACAGTATATGAAGGAGTAAGTAAAATACTAAAAGGGTGGCAACAACCCCAGGAAAATATGCTTTAACCAAATCAGAAGAGATCCCAAATCGTGAGGGGGGAGAAAGGGGATAAAAAGGAGGTTCAGAAAGAAAAAAAAAAGAAAAGAAAAAGAAAAACAATTAAAAAAGAAAACGAATAAAGAAAAAATATAAAAAAGAAAAATATATATATATATATTAGATAAACTAGTTAAAAACATTAAAAAAAAAGAAAAGGTAAAAGTTTTAAAAATTTAGCAGAAGAAGAGAGGAAAAAAATTGGAAAAGAAAAAAAATTAAATTAACTGCACGACTAAAGAATCATGGGAAGAAAACCATGAGTTCCATGTTTTGCTTTCTCCTCCTCTGGAATTCTGCTGCTCACCTTGGTATTGAAACTGCACTCCTTGGTAGGTGAACTTGGTCCTGGCTAAATTTCTTGTTGATCTTCTGGGGGAGGGGCCTGTTGTAGTGATTCTCGTCTTTGCCCCAGGAGGAATTGCACGGCCCTTACGAGGGGCTGGGCTGAGTGATCCGCTCAGGTTTGCTTTCGGGAGCTTTTGTTCCTTGAGCACTTTCCGTAGAATTAGAGGAGGGGAATGAAAATGGTGGTCTCCCAGGAGGGAGGAGCTGAGAGCTCAGGGCCCCACTCCTCAGTGCGTCCTCAGAGAACAGCGCCCAATTACTCCCATCTCCCTGGCCTCCAGCTGCGCTCTGAGCTTACCAAGCCTGTGACCTGTTCAAGGTAACCCGGAGTTGTGAGCTCACTTCTCAGCTCTGTCTCTGTAGCCGGCTTCCCTGTTCTAATACCTGTAAGCTCTGTGATACTCAGAAACCCACGATCCTTCTGTGACCCTGCAGGACCTGAGGCCACACTGACTCCACATGGGCTTCACCACAGTTTAGCCTCTTGAGCAATGTCCCTCAGCAGAACAGACTTTTAAAAGTCCTGGTTTTGTGCTCCATTGCTTCTCTGCTTGCCGGGAGCTGGCCCCTTTCCCCATGGTCTATCTTCCCATCGCCTTGGATTCACTTCTCTGCCAGTTCTACCTTTCAGAAAGTGGTTAATTTTCTGTTTCCAGAATTGCTGTTCTTCTTCTCTTCGATCTCCAGTTGGATTTGTAGGTGTTTGCAATCTTTAGATAAGCTATCTAGCTGATCTCCTGCTATCTGAAGTAGTCTCAGCCGGCTCTTCTCCGCCATCTTGACTCCCCTCTCCTCCAAACTCATTTTGTGTGTATCCTAACTAGCCTTGATCACCAATTTCTCTATCTGGCATGGATGCATTTTAATGGGGATTATAGTGGAGACCAGTATGTTCACCGCTGCAAGGATGGCTTTTTCTCTTGACTCTCTCAGCAGACAGATATAGGAAACAACTACGTACTTTTCATATAAAAATGAACATAAATACAAATATACATGTACACACATATAACACATATGTATATATATGTAAACATAAGCATGCCTGTGCACATTTATTATACATATTTTAGAAATCCTGAGTTCACACCAATACCAATACCTTCAACATTTGTCCACTTCCCATCCATATTTGTATGTCAGTTCTTCCACAGGGAGTAGTATCTTGGCTCTCAAGAGCCTCAACATGTTTAATTATTTGCTCAATTCTATATTACATCTAAAAAGCTCCATAATTATGCCAATAAAACTAAAATAAGCAAAGTTACTCAAAAGTTCACGTCTGGGTGTTGCACCTCCATACAGAGATCAGTAGTGTTTAGGGTATTAATTTAAATGTTTATAGCAGCAATGTCCACAATAGCCAAACTATGGAAAGAACCTAGATGTCCATCAACAGATGAATGGATAAGGAAGATGTGGTATATATACACAATGGAATACTATGCAGCCATCAAAAGAAATGAAATCTTGCCATTTGCGACAACATGGATGGAACTAGAGCGTATCATGCTTAGCGAAATAAGTCAGGCGGAGAAAGACAACTATCATATGATCTCCCTGATATGAGGAAGTGGTGTTGCAACATGGGGGCTCAAGTGGGTATGAGAAGAATAAATGAAAGAAGATGGGATTGGGAGGGAGACAAACCATAAGTGACTCTTAATCTCACAAAACAACCTGAGGGTTGCTGGGGGGAGGGGGTTTGGGAGAAGGGGGTGGTATTATGGACATTGGGGAGGGTATGTGCTTTGGTGAGTGCTGTGAAGTGTGTAAACCTGGTGATTCACAGACCTGTACCACTGGGGATAAAAATACATGTTTATAAAAAATAAAAAATTATATTAAAAAAAAAATTATTGACAGAAAAAAAAAAATAAATAAAACATTCATAATTCATCTCATAATTCATAAAATATAAATCCATTTGTTTAAATTTTCTTTCCATTTTAAGTATATTCTTTCCATTCTTATTGCTTTGACATTATGAAGACTTCTTTCATCCAAAATGGTAAAAGCGAGGGGTGCCTGGGTGGCTCAGTGGGTTAAAGCCTCTGCCTTCAGCTCAGGTAATGATCCCAGGGTCCTGGGATCCAGCCCCACATCCGGTTCTCTGCTCAGCACAGAACCTACTTCCCCTTCTCTCTCTTCCTGTCTCTCTGCCTACTTGTGATCTCTGTCTGTCCAATAAATAAATAAAATTGTTAAAAAATAAAATAAAATAAATGGTAGAAGTGAAACAAGATTACGCACACTTTCCAGATGTCTGGACATTCACCTCACATTATTTCTAGAAGGAAGGCACCATCCCAGCCTGTGATAATGAGTTCATCTCATTTTCTTCACCAGGAATAATGCTTTTCATCCTGGAACAGGAAAGAGGAATGAATTTGGCATAGCCTCAAGATTTGAGGTTAAGAGATCAGGAGATAAGAATGGTTCAGGGTTGTCTCTGTGACCAGCAACCTTCCAGACTGAGTCATTCTAAGATGGTGGCCAGGCTATATGAAAATGGTTAAATGGAACAGTAAAAATTAGAGAAAGCAGGCTACTAAAGAGCTGTGAGAGGGAGCCAAGATCTATAATGTGATCTTATAAATCACAGGTATATACCCTAATGCTGTGAGAGATTCCTCCTTCATACTCAAGCTCCAATAGCAGCTGTAGACTCCTGATGCCCATCTAAGCGATGGGAAATATACCCAGCTTTCCAGCTATTGGGCTCCAGTGGTGATCCATTGAGGACAAGCAAGATGATGTGAATGACCAGACAAACTGAATTATAGTGGGATACTGCATGGTCATTACAATAGGCAAAGAGACTGTAGGTGCACTATTAACTACAGTCCATCCCTTGGTGGTGATGATACACAGAACTGACTTCTTGGACCAAATAAACTCACTTAAATGCCTTCTCAGCAGGAAAGATCATAAGATAGAGAAAAATGATCCCATAATTGTCTGAGTAGGGGAACCTTGAATCATTTGAGTATTCCAAAGAATGTAATTGTATTTCATACTCAATCCAGAGAAGGTTATGTCAAGTTTATAGATAAGAAAACAGGCTCGGTGATATTAAGCAGCTGCCAAGCATCACATACTCAGTAAATGGTATGAGTATATTTAGAATCTTGGACTTTCTGAATACAAAGTACCTGCTCTGAGAACAATGCAAAGGAAGTCAAGGGTTTGGCTTCCCTACCTGCATATCTCTCAGCTTGTATCTCCTCTTCAGGCTTCATTTTCCCCACCTGTCTAATGAGAAAATGAGTGAAATTACCTCTAACTACCTTCCAGTTCCAAAATGAATATTTGAGTTCTCTGTATGAGGCCATTTTCCAGTGGCAAGGGCCATAAGCAAAATAAATGAGTTGACTCAAATAATGACAGTTCAGGGAAGATGTAGGAAAGACATGGGTTTGCTGGGGTATGAATATTGGGGTTTTCTGATCTCTAATGTCATAAGAGGTAGAGCATAATGAAGAGGAGCCAGGGGAGCACTAGGTGAAGATGCATGGGATCTACAGACCCCAGGCTGAAACAAGCATGGTAGGACAAGACCAAGAGATAATTACTGAAAAGTTCTTGGTATATCCCTCTGGTGAGGAGCTTTTCGTATATGTTTCCACATTTAATTCTTATGAGGTAGATAGTAATACCCATCTAAGCTGCATCTGGTCATATTGAGTCTCAAAGAGGTGAAGATCTTGCCCATTGCATGTAACAGCAGCCAGCCCATTGGACTTATTCCTTGCTCTAGGCTCCAGTCCTATAGGAAAAAAGGTCTTACGAATCAGCAGCAGGGAAGGAGACCACAGTGTGCTTGTTCTCTCTGGATTTTGAGATGTTATTATGCAAAAAAAGGCCCCTGGTCTTCATTTGTCTGCCTCCCTTTCTCTACCTAGGTTTATAAAATATGACATTTGGTAATTAATTTTTCAGATCTATAAGGCTGGTGTAAGAAAGGCTGTAAATTCAACAATTCTCATTTTCATAACATTGCAGCCCAAAGGGGATCACTTGATGACACATTCCTGAAGCAATGATGTGTAGTTTTTATTAACCAAAGACCCAGGATCCAAAAGCCCCTTTTCTCTGCTTTGTGATGAAGTCAGGCACTTGAAACAGAAAAATAATTGGATGTGTTTATCTTGTGATTTTTTTTTTAATCTGAATCCACTCAATAGGACTGTCAGGGACTATTCCCTAAGACAGGTCTAGTATACGAAAAAAGGATAAAAGAAAAGAGGCATTTACTATGTAATTTCTACCTCATTCCAAGAAGATTTGAAGTGAATGCTACAACACATCAGTATAACATGCTATAAAGAGATGACAAGATTAGAGAGAAAGACCCTAGTAGGGTACAGTAAATTAAGAAGGCAAAAAGCTGACAGTATCCAAGCGGAAAGAGGTCTGGAAATGGTCTATTCAAAAGATGAAGGGACAAAATGAAGAGTCACAAACAAAGGAAATGGAGTCAGAACTGGAGGATCCATGAAAGGGGCTAACTTCTGGGCACTTTACTGGGTTTGGCAAGTCTGTGGTCACAGCTGGCTGAGATTTGGTGGTGGGACAAGAAGATAGTCCAGAGTGAGATGCGTCCTGAGGGCAGAGAAGCAGGGGTCAGCTGCAGATGAGGATGTCAGGCAAGTGGCTAGCATCAGCCCTCTGAGATTTGATAAAGATCAAAGCAATGTATGGAGTTGATGCCTTAGCTGTTCCTCATGGGGGTCAAGCAAAGACCAGGACTAAAGAGTCAGGAATACAGCAGGACCTTCATCAAGAGTACTGAAGTCAAGCGAGCAGGGGATGGCCAGGCAGAAAGAGCAGGTGATCTTATAGCTCCAGCCACCAGAATGCAGTGGCTGCCCTGCTGTCCAGGTCAGTCCGCATTGTATCCTTACAGGTCTGGAATGGGCACTGGAACGGCAAGAACAGGGCAATTCCTGACACTAAAAATAAACCAAAATTTTAAAAAGCCAAACTCCTTGAAACAGAAAGTAGAATGGCAGATGCCAGGGGCTGGGAGTGGGGATACTGGAGAAATGTTGGTCAAAGGAGTTTGGAAACTCCCAATTCTGATGATCTAATGCACAGCCTGGTGATTATGATTATCACTACAGTATTATATATATGAAAGATTTTTTTAAAAAAACGTCATATTGTTATCACCACACACACACACAAATCACAATTATTAAGAATGGAGATGTCAGCTAATTTTATTGTAATCATTCTGCAATATATACATGTATCTAGTCCTCACACTGTCCTTTAAACTTATATGTGTTATATGTCATATATGACCTATGTTATATGTCTGTATCTCAGCAGAGTTATTGGGGAAAAATACTGAGTTGAGTGCCCCTCATTAATAGGATGTATGTAATGTGTGGGGGCAAAGTAAATCAAATTTGGAGAATATCTAGTCTACACCTGGAGCTGTGCCAAGTTCTAAGGATATAGGGAGATGAGACTGGGCCCTTCCCTGTGTTAAGGAAGTTAAAACTTGTACATAGGTAATTATAGCAACTGTTTTGAACACACAGAGAACTTTACTTCTGCCATGAGGAGTCAGGGAAAGAGTCTGAGGAGATGTGATATTTGGATTGGGTTTTGAAAAATAATAAGAGAGTTTTCTAAGAGCAGGGGAAAAAGAAAGGAAGGCCATTTTAGACAGAAGAAGCTGTGTGTTTAGGTATAGATTCTTAAGGATCAAAGTATGTTCACTAGACTTCCCCATGGCAGGAAAATTGAAGTAGATATTCCAGGAGAAAAAAACCATACATAGATATTGACCAGTGCCAAAATAGAACCTCCAGTTGTCCAGAATAAGTCTATTAAATAGAGTTTACATTCTTTAAATAGGCTTTTTCCAAAGTGTTCCTTACAGTTATTTATAAATACTAAATATGTGGAGGGATTCCCTTGTCAATAACTATGAAAAAATTTGAGGGTTAGCATACAGAAAGTCACTTCTGTAGGGCTCCTCAGACCTTTTTAATATATGCATTTTGAGTTTTGAAGAAAGGGTATAGCATGACACATTTCCCATGTTTATTAATAGATGGAATAGTCTGGGGCAACCCAGTGGCTCAGTTGGTTAAGCATTTGCCTTTGACTCAAGTCATGATCCCAGAGTTCTGGGATCGGGTCCCACATCAGGCTCCCCACTCTACAGTGTGCCTACTTCTCCCTCTGCTCTTCCCCTCTCTCATTCTTGTGCTGGAGCACACGTACACTCTTTTTCTCTCTCTTTTTCTCTCAAATAAAATCTTAAAAAAAAAATAAAGTTAGAATAGTCCTTTTTTTTCCCTCCAACCCAGATATATATGGGACACTCTAGGACCTGTCATTAATATTCTGGGTAATTGAGGAGTTTAAAACCCACCCCTCTATTCATTGTACTGTATGAAATTTTTCTCATAAGTTTTGAAATTGCTTGATAATTTTTATATCCATGTGCCCGCCGCCCAGATCTGTGCTGTCCAGATTGGTGGTTGTGAGTCACATGTAGCTATTGAGCCCTGAAAAAGTGACTAGTTTGAACTGAGATGAGCTGTGAGTTACTGGAAGGTTGCCAGGAAGTGCATATGTGCCTTGCATCATCTGCTGGACAGTGCTGTCCTTGACCATGAGCTATTTGAGTGGGGAGATCTTATTTATCCCTACATTCTTGATGCTTCAGAAATTTCTTGTGATATTTATTCTTCTACCCACTTAAGCCTCCATGTTGCATCACCACTTCCTCATATCAGGGAGATCATATGATAGTTGTCTTTCTCTGCTTGACTTATTTCGCTAAGCATGATACGCTCTAGTTCCATCCATGTTGTTGCAAATGGCAAGATTTCATTTCTTTTGATGGCTGCATAGTATTCCATTGTGTATATATACCACATCTTCTTGATCCATTCCTCTGTTGATGGACAATAGGCACTTAACATTTACTGAAAGAATAAAATAGCAAGTAAATAACTGAAGTCCTATACATGAAGTACTTGCTGCACTTAAATTCTGATGCAAAATGCATGTTCCCATTGCCATGCTTTCATCTTAAAAGGCTGCTTCTGCTTATACACAAATGACCTCTTTACTGATGTGAATACCTCATTTGCATGTGTGAAATGTATCTCCTAATTGTTTTCACGTATATGGGAAGCTAGCCCTCCAAGATATAACATTTTCTTTTGAGAGAACCCAGAATTCCAAGCTATGAAACCATTTGTTCAGTTGGGAAGCTGCATGTAGCATCCAGCAGCTCAGGTGGCCACGTGCTCTCCTCTGCCTTCTGTATTCGCATTTCTGGCCTCATCTCTCCTTGCCGTCTTGCCCTTGAGGAAATTTATGCCTGAAAAATATGTTAACTTCCTGATCTCCAAAGCCATCTTTAACACAGTTCTAGCCCTTCAGAAGCATTAATTCTCTCAGGCAAGCTCCAGACTGCTGTAATGCCCATCTTATGGGCAGTGCTCATCTCCTTCTGCTCTACTACTTCCAATCATGGTCCTTTCCCTCTTTTCTTCCCACGTTGACACTGATTTTTAGGGGGCATCTGTAGGGGCTGGGAAGTGCAACTTATCTCAGCAATCTTTGAAATGGTGATAATACTGTGCACCATTGCTATCAGGCACTTTGGAAGTTAAGAGAATGAATGAAACTAAGAAACTATGTAAACCAAGTGTGAATAAAGTGTGAAGTGGTATGGTTACTAAATTGGCATGCAATGAAGCAAAACACCTTGCTGTATTGCCCTGAGTTTGTGAACCTTCCTACTCCTTAAAAGAATTTAAACCAATCTCTATAGGCCTAGAGATGAACCACCTATTTTTTCTAGCACATTGAAAGTTTCATTCACTATCCCAATTTCCTTTCTTTTTTTGTCTTGACGTTTGAATTAAAGTATAGAACAATAATCCCATAGTAATGTGTGAACTTTCTTCTCTTAATGTCCAAAATATCTCACTGCCCTCATCATTATGCAGTTATAATGATCTAAAGCAGAGAATTATATTTTACTTTTAAGTAGTTACAAGTATTAGTTGGTATTGGAAATTTAACTTTTTCTTTTTTTCTAACAGATTCATTGGCTATATGGATTTCAGTGAGATGTTTAACTTGAGACCATGTGGACAGTGATTAAATGCTAGACTGTTGACTCCAGTCAGCTAAGGTTTTGTTGTAGACTGAAAAACAGCCCATATTTCATCCCAATCCATCAGAGGACGGGGTTTGTTTTTCTTGCACTTGAATCTGGGTTGGCCACATGATTTGCTTTGGCCAATGGAGCATCAGCCATCATGAGATAAACAGAGGCATGAAAAATAATTGCTTGGTGAAGTTTGTCTTCTTGGTTTTTTTTTTGGAATGCTTGACCCACCACCAAGTGAAGAAGCCTAAGGAAGCCTACTAAAGAGTGATACATATGTTGACCTGTCTCCCTTATTGTTTCAGCCAATTGCCAGATATGTGAGACAACCATAGACTATCCAACAACTGGCCAATCTACTCTCTCAGTAAAGACACATGAGACAAACAAATAACTGCCCAGGTAGCCAACAGAATGTGTAAGCTAAATACATGGCTATTGTTTAAAGCCACTGTGATTTAGGGTGGTTTGTAATGCAGCAAAATGGAGTTAATAAGGAAGCACTTAGAAGTGGGATACTACTGCTGGCCACAAACCCTCCAAAACTTGGCATTGACCTTGCAACTGGGCAATGGATGGGTTCAGGAAAAGCAGCAAGAAAACCCTTAGCAAGGGGAGCAAAATTTTAGTGGAAGTAGGTATATTGATAAGGAAACTGCTAGAGCAGCTAGAAAAATAATGACATATTCTGCACAATAGAACAGTTTGCAAAGCTGTTTCCTGGAATAATTAGAGGAATAGAGCATGTAGTTTATAACTTTTGATCTGGCTAAGGAGATGTCCAGACAGAATGTTGTAGTGTCAGCTGGATGCAGAAAAGCTAAAAAAATATCACAAGAGGAATAAGCTAAAATAAAGAACCATTTAGACGGCATGAAGAAGATAGAGGATATACGTTGAAGCCTACACTTGTCAGGTTAGAAAATAATATCGTTCTTATTCTTAGTACCCAAATGGGAAAAAAATTCTAAGTGATGTGAGTTCTTGGGCCAACAATCAAAACAAAATGTGGCTGTAATTTCCTTTGTTAAGACTGGTGAAAGATTTACCGTGGTGCTTAGTAGATCTTTTCAACAAAGCAAAGATGTTCCTAAGCATCTTAAGGATTTGCTCTTACAAAAAGCTAACTCCAAGATAATTACTTGTTTTTTATTTTATTTTATTTTATTCCAGTATAGTTAACATACAGTATTACATTAGTTTCAGATATATAATATAGTGATTCAACACTTTCATACATCACTTAGTGCTCATCACAGCAAGCATATTCCTTAATCGCCATCATCTGTCTCCCCACCCACCTCTCCTCTGGTAACCATCAGTTTGTTCTCTATAGCTAAGAGTCTGTTTCTTGTTTGTCTCTTTCTCCTTCCCCCCACCTTTGCTTGTTTATTTTGTTTCTTAAATTCCACATATGAGTGAAATCATTTATATTTGTCTTTCATTAAGTTATTTCACTTAGCATTATATACTCTGGCTCCATCCATGTTATTACAAATGGCAAGATTTCACTTCCTTTTAGAGCTGAGTAATATATACACCATATCTTTATCCATTTCTGAATTGGTGGACACTTTGGCTGCTTCCATATCTTGACTATTGTAAATAATGCTGCTATAAATGTATCCTTTGCTTTAGCATTTTATATTTTTTGCTATATATAGAAATCCCTAAAGACTCCACCAAAAAAAGTGGGAGAACAGATAAATGAATTAAGTAAAGTAGCAGGATATGAAATCAATGTGGAGAAATCTGTTGCATTCCTATACACTAATAATGAAGTAGCAGAAAGAGAAATGAAGAAAAGACTCCCATTTACAATCACACCAAAAATAAGATATCTGGGAATAAACTAAGATAAGTATTTATAAGGCTACAAGAGGGAAGCATGCCTCAAGCAATCATGGGTGTGGCTTTTACCAAATGGATTGGAGTACAACCTGATAAACAGAAAGTACACAAAATTTGTAAGGACTTCCAATAATAAAAGGGCCAATGTCTTGGACAAAAAGGAACTGAGATTATTCAAAATGCCAGAAGACCCACAGACAGGACTTAGGTTGACAAAATTACCCAGTTGTGACACCGACCACTTTTTACAGTAAAGAAAAGATTTCTGAGAAGGCAAAGCTAAAAGTGCAGAGTAGGAATCTACTCAAGAAAGCAGAACCAGGCTTTAATCCAGACCAAGAACTCTAGCCTGATACACATAATTACAAACTACAAAAACTGTTTTAAATCACTACATGTTGAGGGTTTGCAATATGGCAAAATCTATCTGGTAGAGTTTTAAATTCTAGTTTCTCAATATCTGGAGATACTCTCCACCACTGTGTAACTTCAGACAGAAAAATTAATTCACTTTTTATTAAAAAAATTAATTGTCAGAAATCTAAAATAAGGCTACTATACATACTTTGCAAGTTTGTTGCATCCTGATGAGATAGTACATGCTGTGGGCTAGGCCAAAAAGTTTGGTTTCTATAAAAATTACAGTTGTTATTATTTCAGAGTCTTCTTTTTCTCATCCATGCAAGGTGATAATCACAATCTCTTAATAGTGTTTTTTTAAAGATTTTACTTATTTATTTGACAGATAGAGATCACAAGTAGGCAGAGAGGCGGGCAGAGAGAGAGAGAGGAGGAAGCAGGCTCCCCGCTGAGCAGAGAGCCCAACGTGGGACTCGATCCCAGGACCCCGAGATCATGACCCGAGCTGAAGGCAGCGGCTTAACCCACTGAGCCACCCAGGCTCCCTCTTAATAGTGTTTTGAAAACAAAAATATATAAACAGAAATGATGCATCTGAATATGAGAGGCAGAAAGTCAGATTGTGATCAAGTGTGTGGTTGTGACCTTAATTCATGTCTCCCTCCCTGACATGGAAAAATATTACAAATATAATTATATAAAATAATATAAATGCAATGGCCTGTAAAGGTATTTTTCTGCATTTCAAATATGGTCTCCTAATTTTAATGAATGCATGCTGTATTAAGAATAGCCTATGTCTTTACAAAATATAATTTCCATGTTCCCAGAGTCTGCTCTTTCTAAGCTGATGAGATCTCAGGATTCTGTCCAGTATTTCTGGGAACTTGTCCCCCTTCTCCAGACTCCCATATTCCCTAGAGTTATCTCAGTGTCCCCTCTCCATTGGTCTTTGGCAGCTTCCAATGACTCCCCTTGCAAACCAACATGCCCCCCCTTCTCCATCACTAAACTAACATCACCAGCAACATCATCAAGAAACAGTTTTCAGTGCCCGGACGTTCAAACCTAATAGAGACCACAGAGATTAAGAACACCTCAGTGATTCAACATTCACAAATCAATCAATGTGATAGAAAAAATCAATAAGAGAAGAGAGAAGAACCACATGGTCCTCTCAATTGATGCAGAAATAGCATTTGCCAAAATCCAGCATCGGTTCCTGATTAAAACACTTCAAAGTTGGTGCAGCCTCTTTGGAGAACAGTGTGGAGATACCTCAAGAAATTAAAAATAGAACTTCCCTATGACCCTGCCATTGCACTACTGGGTATTTACCCCAAAGATACAGATGTAGTGAAAAGAAGGGCCATCTGTACCCCAATGTTTATAGCAGCAATGGCCATAGTCACCAAACTGTGGAAAGAACAAAGATGCCCTTCAATGGACAAATGGATAAGGAAGATATGGTCCATATACACTATGGAGTATTATGCCTCCATCAGAAAGGATGAATACCCAACTTTTGTAGCAACATGGACAGGACTGGAAGAAATGATGCTGAGTGAAATAAGTCAAGCAGAGAGAGTCAAGTATCATATGGTTTCACTTATTTGTGGAGCATAACAAATAGCATGGAGGACATGGGGAGATAGAGAGGAGAAGGGAGTTGGGGGAAATTGGAAGGGGAGGTGAACCATGAGAGACTATGACTCTGAAAAACAATCTGAGGGTTTTGAAGGGATGGGGGATGGGAGGTCGGGGTACCAAGTGGTGGGTATTATAGAGGGCACGGATAGCATGGAGCACTGGGTGTGGTACAAAAATAATGAATACTGTCATGCTGAAAATAAATAAAAAATAAATTTAAAAAAATCTTCAAAGTATAGGGATAGAGGAAACATTCCTGAAGTTCATAAAATCTGTCTATTAAAGACCCACAGCAAATATCATCCTCAATGGGAAAAAGCTGACAGCCTTCCCTTTGAGATCAGGAACATGACAAGGATGCCCACTCTCACCACTCTTGTTCTGCATAGTATTAGAAGTCCTAGCAACAGCAATGAGACAACAAAGAGAAATAAAATGTATCCAAATTGGCAATGAAGAAGTCAAACTCTCTCTCTTCACAGATGACATGATTCTTTATATGAAAAACCCAAAAGACTCCACGCCCAAACTACTAGAACTCATACAGCTATTCAGTAACGTGGCAGGATACAAAGTCAATGTATAGAAATCAGTGGCTTTCTTATACACTAAAAATAAAAACACCGAAAGGGAAAGTAGAGAATCGACTCCATTATAGCACCAAGAACCATAAGATACCTGGGAATGAACCTAACAAAAGAGGTAAAGGATCTGTACTCAAGGAACTACAGAACATTCATGAAAGAAATTGAAGAATACACAAAAAGATGGAAGACCATTTCATGCTCTTGGATCAGAAGAATAAACATTGTTAAAATGTCTATACTGCCTAGAGCAATCTATACTTTTAATCCCATTCTGATCAAAATTCCACCGGTATTTTTCAAAGAGCTGGAGTAAATAATCCAAACATTTGTATGGAATCAGAAGAGACCCCAAATCATTAAGGAAATGTTGAAAAACAAAAATAAAACTGGCGGCATCATGTTACCTGATTTTAAGCTTTACTACAAAGCTGTGATCATCAAGACAGCATGGTACTGGCATAAAAACAGACACATAGACCAGTGGAATAGAGTAGAGAGCCCAGATATCAGCCCTCAACTCTATGGCCAAATAATCTTCAAAGAAGCAGGAAAAAATATACAGTGGAAAAAAGATAGTCTCTTCAATAATTGGTGATGGGAAAATTGGACAACTATATGTAGAAGAATGAAACTCGAACATTCTCTTACACTGTACACAAAGATAAACTTGAAATGGATAAAAGACCTCAATGTGAGACAGGAATTCGTCAGAATCCTAAAGGAGAACAGTAACCTCTTTGATATCAGCCACAGCAACTTCTTTCAAGATATGTCTCCAAAGGCAAAGGAAACAAAAGCGAAAATGAACTTTTGGGATTTCATCAAAACCAAAAGCTTCTGCACAGCAAGGAAACAGTCAACAAAACAAAGAGGCAGCCCACGGAATGGGAGAAGATGTTTGCAAATGACAGTACAGACAAAAGGCTGATATCCAGGTTCTAAAAGAACTTCTCAAACTCAAAACACATAAAACAGATAATCATATCAAAAAATGGGCAGAAGATATGAACAGACACTTCTCCAATGAAGACATACAAATGGCTATCAGACACATGAAAAAATGTTCATCATCACTAGCCATCAGGGAGATTCAAATTAAAACTACATTCAGATATCATCTTACACCAGTTAGAATGGCCAAAATTAGCAAGACAGGAAACAACGTGTGTTGGAGAGGATGTGGAGAAAGGGGAACCCTCTTACACTGTTGGTGGGAATGCAAGTTTGGTGCAGCCTCTTTGGAGAACAGTGTGGAGATTCCTCAAAAAATTAAAAATAAAGCTTCCCTATGACCCTGCAATTGCACTACTGGGTATTTATCACAAAGATACAGATGTAGTGAAAAGAAGGGCCATCTGTACCCCCAATGTTTATAGCAGAAATTGTCACGGTCACCCAACTGTGGAAAGAACCAAGATGCCCTTCAACAGATGAATGGATAAGGAAGATGTGGTCCATATACACTACGGAGTATTATGCCTCCATCAGAAAGGATGAATACCCAACTTTTGTAGCAACATGGACGGGACTGGAAGAGATTATGCTGAGTGAAGTAAGTCAAGCAGAGAGAGTCAAGTATAAGTTTCACTTACTTGTGGAGCATAACAAACAACATGGAGGACATGGGGAGATTGAGAGAAGGGAATTGAGGGAAATTTGAAGGGGAGGTGAACCATGAGAGACTATGGACTCTAAAAAACAATCTGGGGGTTTTGAAGGGGTGGGAGGTTGGAGGAGCCAGGTGGAGGGTATTAAGGAGGGCATGGATTGTATGGAGCACTGGGTGTGGTACAAAAACAATTAATTCTGTTATGCTGAAAAGAAAATTTTAAAAAATGATTAAAAAAAAAAAAAAAGAACACCTCAATGGGAAAATGGCAATCAGTAGACCACACGAGGAAAGAGACAAGAAAGCACAGAGGGAGAACTACATGTCTGGAAAAGAGACATGGGATCCCATGCATTGGTACTAACAAAACAATGTAGTGGCCATAGTTCTATGTAGAAAACACTAAGGGAATCTCTCAGGGCTTCCTGGAGGAGAAAAATTAGCAGGACCTTAAAAACAAGTATTATTGAAATGGACATATATTCAATTAATAATTATTTGCTGAGTGTTTCTGATGAGCAAAGTGTTAAACTACATAATGAGGGAAAATAAATAATATTAATAATAATGTCATTTCTCTCTGTAGCATTTTGTAGTTCATAATCTAGTCAGAAATGATGGTATGAACACTGGGGAAAGAAAGGGAAGGGTTAAATAGGAATTTAGACCTGATTAAAGGTCTCTGTGTTCCTAGCACTGTGCTGCATTCACAGTACTCAGTAAACCACTCTCTGAGGTCAGATCAATTATCACCTCAATTTGGGGTTGAGGAAAATCAAATCAATATAGATATTAGGTGGCCTGACAAGTCACAAATCTTATGCTGGTGGAGCCAGAAACTGAAGCAAGATTGGAGTTCCTCCCAAGTGGAAGCTCAGGCTGGAGAAGTCAGAAGGTGAAGTCAGCTTCTGATTTGAGCAGAGCCCTGGAGAGGGCAGAGAGAGGACTGGGGACAGAGGGCAGGAAAAGGAGACAGAGAGAAACAGGTGGGAAGGGAAAGGAATACAGACCGATTTCTACAGAAGCCAATACATTCACCCAAAGAGCATCTGCCTCCCAGGGGAGGCCTGTCATTACAACTTGTTAGCACCTGGCGCACTTTTTTGCAGTCCAAAGATATTCTTCCCTATAATCACCAATTAGCACCTGCCACAGTCATTTTCCTGGACAGTTGATGAGGATTGAGATTCAGCAGGTTGGAGATTTCACTAAAGCCCTGCAGTTAATAATGGTGATATTCAGAGCAGAACTAATAGCTCACACTTGGAATGGGTTTCCTCTTTCAGATGACCAGATTCTCCCAGGACCTGTACAGTTTGATTTTCCTATGCCCAGGCACTTGAACAAGCTATTGTTAGCCAGTAATAACTTGCAGAGTGCCCCCTGACCAGAGAGCAGAGCATTCCATCACTGAATAATCCAGCTGATTTATTTTATTATTTGGGGAGTTTGTAAAAGGGCGATTAATTTTTTTCCTGGTTCTCAGGTGATTCTCTGAGCCTTCTCAATATTGCCACAATGACTCCTGTTGCTGCGAGTTAGTCCATGCAAAGTCCCATGTAAAGTATCCAGATTAGTGAGACAGTTGCCAGACTGTGGGCTCTGCAATGAGGCTGGTCCCCTGGCTATCTACCCAATAAATTAGGAAATCATCGCTGCAGAAGGATATCCCCACCTCAGGTCATCAGATTGCTTCCTCTTTGTTCATATGCACCACAGCACTTGCAAGCCTGTCATACTGGTTGGTGTTCCTGTGAGTCTCCTCCACACTACAGTGCATGAGTCTATGTCAAAGACTCTGTGTGATTTAACTCTTTTTTAAAAGATATGTTTATTTTAGAGAAAGAAAGAGTAGGGGGGAGAGGCAGAGGGAGAGGGAGAGAGTCTTAAGCAGACTGCCTGCTGAGCATGGAGCCCGATGTGGGGCTTAATCTCATGACCCTGAGATCAGAGTCAGAATCTGACTCTGACAAGAGTCAGAATCTTAACTGACTGCACCTCCCAGGTGCCCCATCTGATTTAATTCCTGACCAAACCCAAATCCAGGCCCAACCCTGACTAATAACAACTGGAGCTGGCAAGTGTCCACCTGCCTTCCCAACATCCACTATTTTCCCAAGAATAGCACTTCAATATTATTTGCGGGAACCAGCCTTTCCCCATCTCACCTCACTTCCTGTTACTGTGTAGTGTAGGGTTAAAATTTGCCCAGGCTGCAGAGTGGGTAGAGGATACTGGAGATGGCTTGCTAGGCCACAGTGACTGGCTGGGTCTGGGCATGTTACCCCATTGGTGTGAAGAAGAGCAAAGGCCAGGGCTTTTCTGCAGTTACTGGGAAAGAAATCTCTTTCTGCAAGGGCTCCTAACTTGACAGGAAAGAAGGTTGAGCTATTTGTGGACATTTTTGTTATCATATGCAGAGAATCTGACTAATAATGAAGAACAATGTAGGAAGAATCTCTCGGAGAAGGAAAGTGAAGGAATCTGAATAATAGTGTCTGAGCTTCTATATCTACCTCTTCCTTAAGCCCTGCCCTTTGAATGAGATGCACTTGTCATCTCTTCCTTTATAGCTCAAGTCCATTATCAACTGTTGCAGAATGAACTATCCCAAAACTTAGTGATATTAAAAGTCACCTTATTTCATGCTCAAGATAATCCAAAAGAGCTAACACCTTACAAATAGGAAAAAAGAGGGTCAATTAGGTTCAAGAACTTGCCCCCAAACAATCAGTACATGGCATAGTCAGTTGGTAGTCAGTTACTATCTTTTAAATCTGCAGGTTACTGATATCAGACCTGAAGAAAGAGAACTCATCTCACTCTCATTCAGTTCTCAGCTTCCTGAGAAGAAGATTCCTTATGCATCTGGCTTCTCCCTGATTGATGGATGTACAATTCTCAGTATTTCCACTGCCCATTGACTCCACACTGAAATCTGGGCTCTGGAAAGCAGTAGTCCTGCTCAACACCATACTTTGTTAAAATGTATCCATCCTGTACTGTACATCCCACTAGCTCACAGACTATGGCACCACAAGGTTAGAACCTAGTAAGAAAGTCCCTTTCCTGACCCCATCTCCAGGATCTGTTCATGCATCCCCTCACAATCCTTTTCATAATCTCTGTGTTAGGAGTCTGGGCAATTCTGACGTGGATCAACTGAGTGGAGAAACAGGAACAAGCTCCATGGGGCTGGGAGCATGGCTCATCCTATCCATGAAAACAGGGAAGCCAAGAGCCCAAACAGACAGAATAGCAAGGATCCACTGGAGACCCAAGCTTCAGTGACCAGGGAGCTCACATAAGGCATCCTGTCCAGAGGAGCAGATCCAGTGCCATGACTTGGTGAGGGGGAACTAGGGTCTAGGTAGAAGCACCTCCAATGCAAGTGAGGTTACGGATGTGGGAAGGATTAAGGGAGTGCATTGTGAATAGGGGCACTGGAACCAGGCTGCCTGAGTTTGAAAACAAGCTCCATCACCTGCTGTGCCTCAATATCCTCACCTGTAAAATGTGGTTAATGATGGTGCCCACCAATTGTCCCTATTGCGTTCCAGTGCATAGAAATGGCTTACCCTTGACAGTGCTCCATGCAGAGGAGTCATAAGTGTCACCAGTGTTTTGATTATTTCCCACAACTCTGTGTCTGTCCTCTGAATGTACCAAACTGGTATACATAGACCACCACCACCCACCCCATGTTTCCTATTGTACAACTCTGCCCATTTGCTTTTTATCTTTGCTTAAAACTCACTCTTCAATACTAAGTCACCTACTCCTCCTCTAGGAAAAACCTGGATTTTCCTATCAGATAGAACAAATCACTTCTTGGATCCAACCCAGGTTATGTAACCCTACCCCATACTAGCCCATGCAGGTGTCTTTCCCACAGAATGGAAATCTACTCAGAAATGAACAGCATCAACATGATCACTATCCCAGCAGAACCTAAGCCTTAAAACCATCAGAGACTTTGCATAAAAGCCATTTCTGCTATTACTTTCAGAGAACATGGTAGTATTTTGGTTTTCAGCATTCAGGTATTTCCTGCTTTCAGGTTTTTATACTATGCACACCAGTGCTTTATTCCTCTGTATGAAGGAATACTAAAGGACACATCTATAGCTCCTTTGGATCTGCAGGAAGGGGAAGCTACTGAGTCAGGATTTAAGTAATGGCTGTGAGTGTGTGTCCATTACTATAGATTCTGTTGAGGCCCCTTTTTTATAGAAATATATGCTGCAACGTGGATTCATATTCTGTGTTAAATAATAAAATAGATAAACTGGTAGATCATAATATGTCTATATAAGCACAGATATAGTTAACATTGTGCTATTAAAATGGAATTAGTTATATATCCATGCACACATGATGTCCTGTTAGAACTACAAGGCTGACTAACTGGTGTCAGGGCTGCAGAGGGAGGCTCTTCCTAGAGTAATCCACACATTCACATGGTCTAGAAAAAAGCAGGAAACAACCCAATGCTGCATAAATTGGTAGGAAAACACTGAGCCCTCATCTGCCACCAAGGCCTCCCTCTGCAGCCCTATGAGAGGGGCTCTGATTTAGCAAGTGCAAGTTGAATAAAAGAACAGAAGCGGGGCGCCTGGATGGCTCAGTGGGTTAAAGCCTCTGCCTTTGGCTCCGGTCATGGTCCCGGGGTCCCGGGATCAAGCCCCACATCCTGCTCTCTGCTCGGTGGGGAGCCTGCTTCCCGCCCCCTCTCTCTGCCTGCCTCTCTGCCTACTTGTGATCCTCAGCTTTCAAATAAATAAATAAAATCTTAAAAAAAAAAAAAAGAACAGAAGAAAAATGAATAGCTTAGCAGATGTTCTAGCTAGCTCATTTCCAGGCCTAATATCTGTTATTTCCTATGCAATAAAGAGATTCTATCCTAGAAAATCTTTCCACCCTCCTTCCAAATATACACACCTACACACATGCTTGCACACACACACACATGCACAGACGCAAAGCATCCATGCACACATGTGCACACGTAGACACACATGAAGCATGTACACACATGCATACCTGACCATGTATGCACACACATGGAAACATGTACAGTCTTTTACATCATTAGACCTTTTCCTCAAGTTCTCCTCAATTAGCTTCATGAAAAACCCCACTCAAAATTTTAGCCTCCCAATCACTACAAAACATCAGAACATGTGGGTTACCCTTGAAGTTCTCATAGGATACCTGTAAACTTATGTAACACATCACCAAAGCATTCAGAGAATAATGTAACCAATGTTGTAAGAAAGGAGAGAGAGGAACCTATATTCATCAAATTACAGGTTATGTTTCTTGCTGAGATATGCGTGTTCTTAATATTGAAGCAGATGTTAAAAGCCTGGAAATGTGAAGTGACCTCAGAAAAATAAAACACTGTGTTTTATTTTGTATATTGTGTATTTTTAAAAGTCAGCAACTCCATTTTCTCTGAAAATCCTTTTTTTTTTATGTAATGTCTTATTTTGTTTTTCACTTTGCAGGAACTGTCTAATTCTACCTTCTCCACTGATCTTGGTTTATTGTTAAAAATAAGTGCTTTTCTTTAAAGTAACCTCCCACCTTTTGTACCATGCTTAGGAAAGAAAGAAGAAAGTTAGCTATAAAGAAAACAATGACCACAGCTAGCGTGAGGTGGGAATGATTTAAAGTGTTTCCATCCAATTGAGAGGAAAACCTGTGGCCCTTTAAAGCTGAACTCTTGGAAGCTTCTTTGCACATAATTGGAATCAGTGTGAATATCACATGCAGCAGAATGAGAAAATGTCACTAACTCGTCCTTCTTCGGTGAAGAAATGCTTGCCTTTCTGTTTTAAAAACTTGAAAAAGAGCAGCTGGTATGAGAGCAATTTTTTTTCCACATTCTCTTATTTGTGAGTCCCATTTTCCTATGCCCCCATGGAAAGGAAGCCTCAAATCAGAAAAAAGATATGGGATAGTATTGCCTCTCCATTTTCTTTATAAATGTCCATTCATGATATATCAGAGGATTCTCCTGCATTAATGAGAGTGTTGCTTACAACAGAAGCACATGGTACAGAATAAGCAAGTGAGAACAAATGGCAGTAGAGGTAATTCTGGGACTGAGCTTTGTTTGGACCAAGAAAAAGAATGTTCATTGCTCCTGAGTGAGAATCAAAAAATTCTAAAACCCCAAGTGCTTCATGGTTCAGGTAGGGATATGAGACAGGTGGCTTGGGAGCCAGATTGCCTGAGTTCCATTTTGATTTGCTTAGGATTGCCAGATAAAATAGAGGATGCCCAATTAAATGTGAATTTCAAATAAACAGTGAAGATTATATGGGATATACTTACACTAAAACTTTACATGTTGTCAAAATTTATGTGGCTAAATCTGGCAACTCCAGTTTTGCTATTTATTTGCTGTCTTTTAGCCTTAGCCTTTCCATGTTTCAACTTTCTCTCGGGGATAATATTTCTAAATAGATGTAATAATGATGCCCCTTTATAGGACTGTTAGGAAGATTAAGTAAATTAATATTTTTTTTTTGATAGAGAGAGAGATCATAGGTAGGCAGAGAGGTAGGCAGAGAGAGGAGGAAGCAGGATCCTCCCTGAGCAGGGAACCCAATGCAGGGCTCAATCCCAGGACCCTGAGATCACGACCTGAGCCGAGGCAGTGGCTTTAACCCACTGAGCCACCCAGGCGCCCCAAGTAAATTAATATTTCTTGCATGCTAGAAGAGTACTTGACATATCGTAAGTACTGTGTCTATGTTTGTCACATAAAATGATAAATGTATTTAAAAAAAATATGATGTCAGACCAGTCAAGTACAATCTCAAGCTCTACAAATTGATGCACCAGCTACTTTTCTCTCAGAGTCCTACAGGCTGACTGACAGGTGAGGTGAATGGGGCATCAGTGGATGGACCCAGCTTCATACCAACAAGCACTAGAAGTGAACACTGTGAAGCTGGAGCCATGAGGTTCATGGAAATAGCTGGCCAGCCAGCTAGCCCATTCATCGCACTATCAGAATGGTTTCTCCTGAATGAAAATATTTCTTAACATTTCGGAGGGAAAGGCAGAAAGTTGGTCTAGAAATTTGCTTGAGGTTTACTCTTTTCAGGGTCAAAGTGGAAAAAGGAGAGAAAAGTAGAGATATTGTGGATTGAGATGGTGCCCATGGTCATTTTCCCTGGTTCTTCCACACTGAGTGAGTGGCTGCAGAGCCTCAAGTGGTTGGGGCTTTGAAGTGTAGATGGAAGGAAGCAACATTTCAGACCTCTAATACTGCACTATTGCAGTATTAATACATTCCCTTTCTTGAGCTCTGCCTTCAAATCAGCAACATAGTTTGGTCCTCTCCTAGGAGTAGGTGAGGTAAGACTGGATAGTTGGGGTATCAGTGCAGTGCCTTTGTTGAGGGGGATTGTAGTATCACAGCCAAGAAGGACATGCCACGTGTAACAAGCCTGAGGGGACAGCAGGACAGATCTAGGAGAGTGAGCAGCTTCCTCACTAGTTGGAGGACCACTGGCAAACTAAGATGGAGCCAGCAGCTGACAGAGACAAGCGAGCACTTGCAGCCTCAGTCTTGTGGAGTGGAGTGGAGGAGAGCATTGGGTTTGGCTCCTGCTCATGGGGCAGAGCAAGCTGTGGCCTTTCCTGACCAAATAGCTCACTGTGGGACTTGAATTTGTTATCTCGTTTTTGTCTTTCCATTGCTTTTGCCTTGGCTGGTGCTTGTCTTTGGCCATCTCTTTTACACTCTTGTCAATTTCTGTCAGTTCTGGGAGGGAGAAATGTCCTCAGACATGTCCTCACCTGGTATCTGTGGTTACTCTCACCCTCACTCCATCTCCAAGTGTGGGATGAGTGGAAGGAAAGTCCCCAGTGATCAGATCTTAGACCCTTCCAAGTTAGGAAGCAGTTTTCTGCTTCCACACCAAGCACTTTTCTCTGGGCCTCACTGGTTGGTGGTCCTCCGTTCTGGTCCATTCACTTTTGCTGAGCTCAACAAGCATTTAATGAGCATCTACTACATGCTGGGTCCAGTGTCCAACCTGCAGACTCAGTAGTATGTCACCTAATATTTAATGAACACTGACCATATGCCTAATCTATTGTGTTTCATAGACATCATTTTCATTTCCTCACAAGAAATTTCTGTGGTATAATAATTAATCTTTTTTTACTGAGCCCTATCTCATAGGAGCTCATGACTGAGGGGGAAACATCTAAGTACATTATAGTGTAAATATTATATTTAGTCAAAAGTCTGTTTTATCCCACTTACCTGACAGGCAGTCCCTGCTAGGTACTGGAGCAGACCAGACAGGCATGGTCTCCACTCACATTGCATATAGAGACATGCAGGAAGAAAACAGGTAAGTCAGGACAGCAAAGAATGCTGTGGTAGCCCCTCCCGTGCTTTGTGGTAGGACCTCATAGGGCAGGAGCATCCCACCTAACCTAAGGATGAACTTTCCAGAGAAAGTAAGTGATCCAGTTTTCTATTACAGACTCCAACATTTCACAGCTTAAAACAACCACGTATCACTATCTCACACTACTTGATGGATTGATACACTAGGTTCCATGGGGAAATTCTCACTTGAAATCCCTCTGATCCATGCCTGTCAGATGTTGGAAGAGCTGGAAATATCTGAGGTTTTGACAAGTCTGGATGTTGAGATGGCCTCCTTATTCAAAGATCTGCTCTCTGGGTTGGGACAGTGGAGCATCTAGGGATGACTAAGCATCCCTACCTTAATGTGACCTCTCTTTATGGCTAGCTTGGGATTATTTCACCATAGTGGGCTCAGGGACTCAGACATCATCCATGGTGTCTGACTTCCTCCAGAACTAGTGTTCTAAGAGACCACTGTAGAAAGCATGGGGCTTCCTCTAGCCTAGGCTTGGAGGTCACCTGAAGATACTTTAGACATATTCTTTAGGTTATAAGTGAATCCCAGACCAGCCCAAATTAAGTGAACAACTCAGTACTCAGAAAGCATGAATGCAGAGGACTGGTTCATAGAGGAACTACGGAAACTAGCTGCCACAGGAAGGAATGGAGGCTATGATGCAAGTGATGATAGGAGAAACCATGTGGTCTTAAAGAAATTGTAAAAGTTGTTATTGTGGGAAGCAAACAAAAAAGTTATTACTACATAAAAGTAAAAGTTGTTATTACACACCCACTCCTTAGGTGACACTTCATACATATTTACATATGAATGTATTGTATATATAATTGAAATATATTTCTAATTATAACCATCTTTTAAAGTGGGTATGTGGAGTGGAAACTAAGGTTCAGAGAACTTAAGTAACTATGCCCAAGGTCACATTTCCATGAAGTAGCTGCTCTGTGATTTGAAATAAAGTGAGGTTGATTCTTGAGACACACTCAGAGGTCACTTCTGCTTAGACAATTAGCAGACTTCATACAGGAGGTGATTCCTTAATTCTGTTTTCAAAAATAAATTAGGAGTCTTTCAGACAAATGATAAGAAGAAGAATTCCAAATAAATAATTACAAACAAAAAATGAAAACCTAGGTTTCCTAGGTTGATATCCTATTTTCTATTCAGCATTGCTAAAATATAAAGTGCGGGGCACAGAGACAGAAGCTTAGGACACACAAAAAGGCAAGGGAAGCTTGTGTGTATCAGGCCAAGTAACTTTATGCCATAGCAATAGAGAGTCACAGAATAATTTTAAGTAGATGAGTAGCAGCATACTACAGTCCTCTTGGCCTTCCTACACAGGTGTGAAGGTCTTGTTCTTGAAGGATCCCTGTCCTTTTCTTGGCAGAAAGAAGGACAAACCTCTGCAGCTGGTTATGTAGACTGAGCTCCTAATGACAGGAAATGTATCTGGTAATCTCTGTATCTCTGATTCTTAGCCCCAAGAATGCCACACATTGATTGGCCAGTGAATGGTAGAAGGATGGGTGGACAAATGATGGATAGATGGATGGATGGATGCTTTAAATAAGTAAAAAGTGCCAGAACTTATAGCTCCTAAGAAAGAAACCTGCAGACAAAATTCAGCATTGTCCTTTCCTATGCAGCCAACCAGAGCAATCACTGCCTCTGCCAAAAATAGTGCCTAACTGAGCTCATAGCCCAGACTTTATGGATCTATCTGACTTTCTGCTTGCATTGAGCCCTCTGGCCTGGCTGCTAGCAACCTGCCTTGATGATTTACAGGCTTTCCACCCCACTTCCCTCTGTACTCAGATGTACAGCTCTGGTGGGTAACCACATTAGGCACTGCCGTGATCTGTGGAGGAGTCCTTATCAAGTTGTTATCCGCGGTAATGAGCGCTCTCTTCATCACCACCTAGTGGAGGTCGCAAGCATAACACTCAATTCAGAAATTGTCTCCCTTGTTTTCCTAGCTGAATCCATGGTACCACCGAAGGTGAGAAATCTGAGAGCTCACTAAGACTCTTCCTTTTTATCCACCATCACGTAAAATTGATCAGTGAGTCAAGGCAATCTTGCCTTCTAAGCAGCTCTTAAGTATGCCCTCTCCTTGCCAATGATGCTGCCAACCCCCATGGCAGACTCTCATCATTTTACAGCAGCCCTTCCACCACTTTCTCTGCCTCCAGCTTTACTTTTCTGGCTTATCTCCACACTATATACCCCCCCCCCAAAAAAAAATCCTTCCAAAATGAAGATTCTATATGGCAGTCTGAAATTTAATACCTTACTACTGTCCAGAAGCTCAAGCACAGCATCATTTTGTGGCAGGTGTTCTGCTCTTTATTTGTGTCCTATCACCTGCCACTCTCTCTGTGCACATACCTGTTTACATAGGTCACTGGCAAGTCCTCAGACACACGTCATTTCTGCTCCAGCCTGCCCTGCCTTTGAGCCTCTGCACATACTGGTCTCCATTCCTTCTACCTGGAATATCCTTCCCTCTCTCAAATTCTGGGTGAATGCTAACTCCTTGTGAATAGGAATCAATAGGTCACTCCTATTCAAGTGACCTCAAGCTCAGAAAGATCGGGACTTGCTCCCAGTCACTTCCCCAGTGACTGAGGAAGATGCCAGCTCAGGTCTCTCAGACGCTCTACTATCCCAGTCATGCTTATCTGGCTTGCTACTTAAATTCACGGAATATACATATTAATTCACCATGTCCTTTTTCACATTAACCTTCTTCCAGCTTCACCAATGATACCAGTTTTTATTATTTACAGGTACTGTGAGCAATTTCTTCAGGGAAATACCCTGTCTGTAACACAATAGGGTATGTGTACCCAAAGCTTGCTGTTTGCTTTTCCACCTTTCTTTGTCTTTGACAGTGAATATTTCTCTAAGCCCCACTTTACTGTGGGTATTAACAATATCCTATTTTTAGGAAATCACTTCTTAGGGTTCTTCTGATATACCAGAAGCTCCTCCTTGCACAATGCTTTTTCCATTATTAAGTCCTTGCAGCAGATGTAGGAGGGCAGGACATAAGTAGTAGGTTGAAGGGCCAGTGAGAAGGCTTTAACTGAGCAGCAAAAGAGAAGCTCAGGATGCATTTCTCCAATGCAGCATCCAGAACAGGAGAAGACATCGCGTTGACGAAATAAAAAACACTAAACTGTTCACTCACAACCAGACACCGAGGAGAAAAATCTTAGTTTTAGAGAGGGGTAAGGAGTAGACAGATATTCTACAAAGACACTTGGAAAAAGTTTCTGGGGACCCAGATAAGCTGGCATTTCCAATCTACCAAATAAACAAAGAAAAGCACAAATCCATAAAATTGCTTTAAGTAGGAGGTGAGACAATAGAAAAATAAGTAGGCATTTAATAAAGCTATTTTCAAGCAGCTTTTCCTCTGTTTTTATATCTTACTCTCAAAAATCTGTGATTGCTTACAAGGATATACACTACAAAATCGTGAAATATAAATTTAAAAAGTACAGAGAAGTATTTGTGTCACACACATATGCTTAATAAATATTAATTTGAGTGAATGAATAAGTGAATAATGAGGATTAACTAGAATAGGAGGTTAGGTAGTTTGTATGGGAGAGGAATAAACCACAGAGAAGGAGGGTATAAGATGCTATGCTTGGGAATTGTTCAATGACTAGTTTGTCTTCCGCTGTTTGGAAGGCCAACGTGGAAAGAGAAGGAGGACCCTGGATTCTCGCCCCAATTCTGCCACCAACCAATTTGGAGTTTTAATTGTGTCTTTTCTGGGAGTCTGCTTCTTCACAAGTGACAGGAGGCTTCCATGATCTCCTAGAAGGCAGCAAACTGCCTCCCATCATCACCCTTTCCATTATGTACCACCCACAGTAAGCTTAGTAAACATTTGTGGGATGAATAATCTATACATGTTTTATGGACAAACCTTCTAAGTGATAATTTTTGCATGTTTTACCTTTTCCCTCCCCCAGAATGATGCTGCACAGAGTCTGGGCTGATCTCCACTTCAGGCAGGGCAGAAAAATGACCCACATAACAATCTCCAGGACTTGCACTTAAGAGACAATCCCTGGTGTCCTATGTGTTGCTGCTTTTGTCTGCTAGCTGACATTTCCAAAGGTATGTGGTAAAAGAGCACTAGGATGAAGACTCTGGAGTCACAAAGTGCTTTTCTGGGATGCTGGAGAGAAAACCCTTGAGAAAAATCAACCTTTTACTGTGATCACCCGAGTTTCTGATTCCTTTAAGAATATCCTCAGTGACCACCAGCCAAATACCCTTCCAGGGTACAGACTGAATGGAATTCCAGGTACATTTAATGCCCACCAATATTTTGTCTGAGTATGAACAAAAGCTATCTGAGACAGAAGTACCTCATTCTATAGAACTGATGAATGTATACAAAAATCATCTCAATATGATACTCCCCATCCCCACAATATACTCCAACTCTTCTAAAGTCAAACTCAGAGATACATTCTTGTGGGAAACCTTTTGGTCTGGCAGCCACATTTATGCATACAAACAACTTCTTGATACACACACATCGGAAGAGAAAAGCATTTTTTAATAAATAATTAACAATACCCAAAGCTAACTGTTCAATATGAATGCAAAAGAACTAGGCTTTTTTAAAATATTTGTCAGAAATGCTTAGAAATCTAAAGGGAATACAAACAAAGACGTTATCAATTCAACTAAGTGAAATATTTTGAATGATCTATTTCCCCAGAGTTGTTCTCAGCTCCCTTTCTTAGTCTCTGAAGCAAAGAACACAATGATCTATTTGGTGGTAGACTAGCACTACATCAGGAACTAACTGAGATGAGATGCTTTTGAAAATGGGTACACAGTCATAGCTGGAGCAAAACACACACACATCAAATACACACTCTCGCATGCATACCCATATTCTCAATTTGAGAGTATGGGGAAAATCTAGGTTTTATGTTCATTAGGAAAAGCCTTCAGAAAATGTAAAAAAGAAAAATTAATCAGCTCACTTAAAAAGTTTATAGGAATTTTTTTCAGCCAGCCTCTGTGGGCAATGCTGAATATGTGAAGACAGACATGTGAATAGCGCCAAAGCTTTTAAACTACAGCAGAGCAAACAGGAAGTGTGTAGAAGAGGGCAGAGAAGAAGGGGAAAGAAGCTGTGTGTTTAGACAGGAATGAGGAAAAGGATCGCCCACCATCAGTTGTCAGCCTGATGCCATGCAGATGAAAGTTCAAGAAGGTAGAGACGTGTTACTTTAGTTTCAAAGAGAATGGAAAAATAGTTTGAAACCTCAAGGACAATGTTTGACATTTGCGAGGCTACAATGCACATATAGATTAGATAATGCACATATAGATTAGAGAAATGTATGTGCATATACATATACATTAACATATATGTTAGAAATCATACTGTATGCACAATTTTATATTTTGTGGCCTTTTTCAGTTATTATATTATGTGCCTTATTATGTCATTAAATATTTTTGAAAATAGAATTCTTAAGGACAGATCATATTTCTCTATATGGATATAATTTTTTTTAAGAATTTATTTATTTATTTGACAGAGCGATCACAAGTAGGCAGAGAGGCAGATAGAGAGGAGGAAGCAGCTCCCTGCCAAGCAGAGAGCCCGACACGGGGCTCGATTCCAGGACTATGGGATCATGACCTGAGCCGAAGGCAGAGGCTTTAACCCACTGAGCAACCCAGGTGCCCCTATATGGATATAATTTAATTTATTTAACCACTATCTTATTGTAGATCATCATTCCTGTTCCTATTTTTTTGTTATGATAAATAATATTTAATTAATATCCTTGTACAAAATAACTTATTGAGTATTTACCATTTAAAATATATTTACATGAATAATGTCATTTCAATGATGTCCCTTAAAGCATTCTGTGATATTACTTAATACATCTTGGTGAGTGTATCTAATAACTTCCTTAGGACATAATCTCAGAATTTGCAAAACTCAATAAGATTATAAAACCATTTTAAGTCTTTTGAAGCATATGGCAAATTTCCCCCTCCAGAAAGACTACACCAATATGCATATCCTCTAGTGAATGAGATATCTATGTTGTTAAAATATCACCAATATGGTATCCAATTTTTTAGCATTTCAAATTTGATTGAACAAATAATGACTTTCATAAACTCAATTGGCCACATGTATTCCTACTCTGTAAATTCACTTTTTCCATTCTATATTACCCTGTTGAATTCTAGTACCTCTGATCCTCTGTGACTTTTACTTATTTAATTAAATGATCTGTGCTGCAGCTTCCACATTTGTAAGTTGTTTAATAACAATGCCTGTGAAGATTAATGCATAAACACTCATTAATTATGTATACCACTGCCTGGCACATGGTAAGAGTTCAACAAGTGCTCACACAATTAGCTGTCACTGGGGGAGCAGATTGCCTAAGTACTGTATGTGGTTACATATTTGAACATCTTTTTATCTATTACATCATATGATCTTCTCAATTTCCTGTGAAGTGAGCATGACAGATAATGGTTCCTGGAGAAAAATGAGAAAAAGAAAACTCAGAAGGTCAAAATATTTTGCAGTTTGGTGATAGTCTTGAGGCTGAAACATAGGCCTCTTGAGGTTGTGCTTCCCACAATGGCAGACTAGATTATCTGGGACCAACCTGTGCAAAGAAAACCAATAGAAAGGTTGGATTCTATCTATCTATCTATCTATCTATCTATCTATTTATCTATTTATCTATCAAACCCTATTTGAATATGTCAGAGGCCTACAAAGTTATAAAATATTTACCACCAAGATTTGGAAAAGAGGTGTCAAGAGAAGCAAGCTCAATGTTTGGCATCACTATTCCTGTGTCAGTGTCGGTGATCTCAAAAATAGATGCCAGGAGTCCGAAAAGCTGAATGGGTCCTCATGAGTGCTATGGGCCGAAGGAGCCTGAACTGCCAAAGAGTACCTAGTAAACAGAAAAAGCTTGTAACTAGGACTTGTAAAAGCTAATAGACATGCCCTCACAGAAAATAAACACCAACATTTGATTGTCCTTAGCAATCAGGACAAACATAGGTACTATATGAGTAAAGATAACACTATTAAAAGCCTCAAATTATCTCTAAAATGTTTTGAAATACAAGGTCCAGCCTTAAAACAAAAATAATGCATATAAAAAAGTTTTAACTTAAAAAATACACAATAGAAACAGGGACACAAGACATGCAGTATATTGGAGGGGTACTTGAGGAGATAGAGGATGGAAATATTAGAAAAGCAACAAAATACATCAAGGCTCAGACTGATAAATAGAATTGTTATGGACTGAATATTTGTGTTGTTCCCACAAATGCATATGTTGAAGCTCTAACCTGCAATGTGAAAATACCTGGAGATGGGGCTTTCGGGAGGGAATTTTGTGTATGTAGAGCTCTCGTGATGTGATTATTAACCTTATAAGAAGAGACACCAGAAATCCCTCTGTTCCCCATGTGAAGACAGTGAGAAGACAGCCCTCTGTGTGCGCGGAAAGGAGCGCTCGTCAAGAACTGAATCTTGGACCTCCTAGCTTCCAGAATCATGAGAAATAAATGTCTGCTGTGTAAGGCACTTTGTGGTATTTTGTTACAGCACCCAAACAAACTAAGACAATAAAAAAAAGTCCAAGTCCAGGAATATAAAAATTAAATTACTGAAAACCAAAGAGTAGAAGACATGATCTTCACAGAATAACAATAAAACTGAGAAATAATTTACTTATAGAAAGTCTAAAAGCCAGAAGACAATGGAACACAGAATATGTTTAAATTTATGATGATAGAAAAGAAACTGCCAAATAGGAATTCTATATCAAGCAAAATATCCTTGACAAAAAAAAAAAAAGATGAAATAAAGGTGTTTTTACCAAGTGTTAAAAAAAAAACCCAGAATTTATTATGAGTTGACATGCACCAAAGGAAATACTAAAGGAAGTTTTTTAGACCAAATGAAAATTATGTCTGTTTGAAGTTCAGATCTGCAAGAAAGAGGGAAAATGTTAAATAGGTAAATAAATATAAGTAATTCTTAAGAGCATAAAGTAACGCTTGTTACTTTATAGATAAATAAATAATAAGTTAATAAATAATAAATAAGTTAATAAAGTAACTATTGTTACTTTATGCTCTTAACAATACTCTTAACAATAGTGAGTAACATAGAGAATATTAAAATATACTAAAACAATGGCACAAAAGATGAAAGAGGGTGACTGTAGTTAAAATGTTCCAAGACTGTTACATTATCAGGAACATGGTAAAAAGAGGAAAGTTAATAAACAGTGCATTTTCATATGTTAAAGTTTTTATGTTATAATATCTAGAATAGCCTCTCCAAGAACCAGACATCTGTGATGAGGGTTTCTACTGCCAGGTAAGGTCTGTGAGTTTCAGAACCTGAGTCAGAGACAGGGTAGAGTTTCCAGGGACCAGAGGCAACTAGGAGAGCCTGAGACTCCAAGAGATTGAAGACAACTCACCTCTTAATAACTTAGCCTGAGGGTGCCTTACTTTTACTAGCAACATATCTGAATGCAAATCCCAGCACCACAGCCCACCTGTTGCTGCTCTACAGACTCCATGGACACAGAAGATTGTCAATCCCAGAGATGGGACCCAAAATAGGAATCATATAGTATTTTCCAGAAAGTCAGAAGTTTGAATAAAAACTGAACTCAACAAACACATAAATAGAAAAATTCAAAAAAAAAATTTAATCCATGTCAACAAAGTAAATATAGAAAAACTGAATAGGATAGTACTCTCAGACAATAAGAAAAATAATCCAACCAAAAAGTCTACTAGAAATCAAGAAAATTTAAAATATATTTACTGAACAAAAATAACTGGAATGAAGAGTAGAACAAACAACTGAAAGCAAATAATGAGCTGTATATCTGAAGAATACTCCCTGAACACAGCATAAATGGTAAAAATATAAAAAAAAACACAAAAATGAAAATAAATCAGACATTTCAATGTCCATCTAAAAGAAGATTGGAAAGGGAAGAATAGAAATAAACCACTAATAAATGGAACAGTGATAGAGATCTCTATTTCTGATAATAAGCAGGAAAAACTTTCCCATTATAAAACATGCAAAAATGCAGAAGTCTTCAGTGAAATATAATTTAAAAAATTAAAATGGCTACATATCTTTGCAAAAGTGAAAGGAAGAGACTTTTGTTAAACCAAGCAGGGAGCTATTTGGCTGCCCTCCATTCATGCATTCTCTGTAATATGGACACTGGGCCACAGAAAAACACCACAGCAAAAGGCCTTGAGGTAGTACAAGGTGGAGTTTG
Source organism: Mustela nigripes (assembly GCF_022355385.1). Taxonomy (NCBI): domain Eukaryota; kingdom Metazoa; phylum Chordata; class Mammalia; order Carnivora; family Mustelidae; genus Mustela; species Mustela nigripes. The sequence continues at coordinate 109,251,612 of NC_081559.1, forward strand.
GGTACTGGAATTATAGAATCAATACAGGCTCTGAAAATAACTTTAAATTCAGTGAATGGTGGAGAGCAGAAATTCTACTATTTGAAAATGGAAAAACTAAAATGAATAAATTTAAAAAAGATTAATCTATCTCAAGCTGGACTGTAGATGGAGAAAAAATGTCTCCTTTGAGCTTTTCAAATCTCAGGTTTGGGGGAAGAATTAAATTTCACATTCCTACATTAATCCAATGTCACTACAAATGAAGAGAACTTAATTTAAAGTACTCCTTGACTAGTGCAAGTCTGGGGCAACGGGAAGAAGCAAAGCAGTGAACCCCTTCAGGGTAGCCAGCCTTCATGAATTTAAACGAACATATATGTAATTTGAAATGTGTCTTTGTGTGTGCAAGAAAATCACTACAGTTATATATTAGCAGAAACAATTGGCCAAAGTTACAAATAATTGAATTATCAAGTATAGAACATAAAAAGGCATGTTTAAAATAACTAAAGAAATCATAAAAATAAAATTCAAACACTGAAAAAGGGGAAAAAAATGCCCCAACAGTTGCACACCAACCAGAATAGTTTAGATTACAAAGAATGCCAAGATCAAGTTTGGTGACAATGTAGCACAACTGGAACTCCTATAATATCTTTGAAACATATGTTAAAGCTAAATATACACCAATTCTATAACCAAGTGTGACTCTATCTTGCTCCTGGTTATATACCCCCCTATAGAAATGTACAGATTATGCACCAGATGAAAGGACTAGAGACCTTATATCATCACTATTCATAATAGCACCAATCCGCAACAAACTAAATTCCGTTTACCAGTAGTAGGAATAAATACATGGTAGTATAATTACACCTAAGAATTCTTGATAGCAATGAAAAATAATGGAGTATTGCTAAATGTTAGTGGCACACGAAATCCCATGAAGATAACATTGAATGACAGAAGACAGATCCAAAAGACTGAATGCTGTATTGACTCCATTTGTTTGACATTGAGAAAGCAGCAAACATGCTAGATTATGTTAGACAAGAAGACAGTGATTACCTATGGGGCAGAGGACAGAACGAGAGGGAGAGAGAGAATCTTAAGCAGGCCCCACACCTAGCACAGAGTCTGATGTGGGGCTTGATATCACAACACTTAGATCATGACCTGAGCCAAAATCAAGAGCTGGGACGCTTAACAGGCTGAGCCACCCAGATGCCCCTACCCTAGATTTTACATACTGCATCTTAGCAGCAGTTCTAGCCGGTACTGTGAGATATGTAGTAGAACAGTATTTTATATATATATATGATATATTATGAGATATATATATTTATGAGATTAATTATAATTATATATTATATATAATTGAGAATATATAGAGAGATATTATTATATGAGATATAATTATATATATGAGATATGAGATATAATTATATATAATCATTATATATGATCATATATAATATGAGACATAATTATATATAATATATAATTATGAAATATATATGTCTCATAATTGTAAATAGTTATATATAGCTACATGTATATAATAGAAATATTACTGTCAGTTTGTAAATTAATCTATATGTAAAATACAAGAAAATCCAAATACAAATTATTAGAATTATTACTTTTAAGTTCAGAAAGAATGTTCTCAACAAAATGGTAAAGAAGGCAGCTCCAAAGTCCTGATCTTCCTCAGAAATATTGAAAAACAAACAAATTATCCAAATCAATTTTGTCAGAACCCTGGAAAACAGGGAATGCTTTGCAGCAACCACATGAACACTCAATCAAGAGAAAAGTAAATTAAAAATAATATGAAATCTTTTCTTGTTTTCATTTGTCTTTGTCCCACTTTTTTTTTTATTAACATATAATGTATTATTTGCCCCAGGAGTACAGGTCTGTGAATCATCAGTCTTGCGTAATTCACAGCACTCACCATAGCACATACTCTCCCCAGTGTCCATCACCCAGCCATCCTATCCTTCCCCCCACCCCCCTCCAGCAACCCTCAGTTTGTTTCCTGAGATTAAGAGTCACTTATCGTTTGTCTCCCTCCAGATCCCATCTTGTTTCATTTATTCCTTTCCTACCCCCCAAACCCCCACATTGCATCTTCACTTCCTCAACCCCCTGCCCGCCCCTCATATCAGAAAGATCATATGATAATTGTCTTTCTCTGATTGACTTATTTAGTTTAGCATAATAATGTCTAGTTCCATCTATGTCATTGCAAATTTTGCCTCACTTTTTCCCAGCTTGGTGACAATATTATAGAAGGCAGACCACATTCCCAGTGTGGGGCCCTAGGTCTCAGTTTCAGAGGGAGCAGAACACACCTTATTCACAGTTTATTCCATTCATGTATTCTGACCTGTCTGGGAGCTACCTGAAGTACTGCCACATTGTGTGTTTTACCTACCTCAGAACACTGTCAGGCTGAAAAAGCACTAGACATTGCTTGAAAACACTGTAGCATGAACAATCCCACAACTCTATGGGACAAAAAAATATAAAAAAGACTATAAAACAAGGGATGAAAACTAGGGAAGAGTTTGGGAAATTAGGGCATACTGTATTACCTGTATGTACTGGGGATTTAGAAAGTTACACAGATGCCCAGGGCAGCATAGGTGTTGCAAATTACCTGAGAAGACCCTAATCTTTTACCTCTGGCTTATTGTTAGGCTCACTGTAAGAGGAATGAAGTGAAGGATAAATCAGAATTGGAAACACCCTGCCTAAGTATTAAAGAACTGTCACAACAGAAAAGCAATCTGAAAAACTAGTGAAGAAGTGTTACTGTATTTTGTTTTATTATTATTATTATTATTATTATTATTATTATTATTACTTTAGCTGCAGGGGTTCAAGTAACTCTATCAAAACATTAGCCAAGAAATTAATAACAAATAAAAAACAGCTGAACACAAGCTAAAGGAACAGAAACTTTAGTGACTGTACACATTGAGGAGTATCATCTTTGCAAAAAATAGTTTGGAAAGGTCACTAGACAAATGACCAACTGCAGACTTCAACAATCAAAATCAGCAAAGCCAGGGGAAGAGGAAGAATCTAATTTCCTGGGGTATCATATCATAACATTCAATGTACAGTTTTCCACAACAACAACAAAAAATAAGTCATACCAAAAATGGAAATATGGCCCATTCAAAGGAATAAAATAACTTGACAAAATATCCTTGGGTAAACCCAGATAGTAGACTTACTGGACAAATACTTTAAATCTACTGTCATAAATATGCTAGAAGAACAAAAGAAAGCCATAGACAAGAAAGTGAAATAAAATTAAAAAACAAAATAAAAGCAAAATTATGATATTATATCAATAATGATATGACACTTATAAAAAGGAAACAAATAGAAATTTTGGATCTGGAAAATGCAATAACTGAAAAGAAAAATCCATGAGAGTTTCCATAGCAGATCTGAACTGAGGAAAGAACCTGTGAATTTGAATGCAGAACAATTTGATATCCAGTCTGAGGAGGAAAAAAAAAAAAATGGTGCTTTCTAGAGTCAATATAAATTTAGATTTACCTTTCTTCCCCACATGTACTATATTCATTTCTGAACTTCCTTACTTCCATAGAAGAGTATTTCTCTTCAAATAACTTCTATAAAAGTCCATTTTCATATGGTTTCACTTATTTGTGGAGCATAACAAAAAGCATGGAGGACATGGGGAGTTAGAGAGAAGGGGGTTGGGGTAAATTGGAAGGGGAGGTGACCATGAGAGACTATGGACTCTGAAAACAATCGGGGGGGTTTGAAGGGGGGGGGGGTGGGAGGTCGGGGTACCAGGTGGTGGGTATTATAGAGGGCACGGATTGCATGGAACACTGGGTGTGGTGAAAAATAATGATACTGTTATGCTGAAAATAAATAAATTAAAAAAAATTATATATAGAAAAAAAAATTAAATAAATAAATAATAGAATTCAAAAAGAAATAAATAAATAAACTTCTTTTTACATACACACACAAAAAAATTATTTTCACACAGATCAGGTTATGAATTGTCTATTTTTGTTTGTCTGAAGTGTATTTATATTACCGTCCTTTTTAGGAATATTTTATTGCATATAAAATTATATGTAGACACATATTTTATGTTAACATTTTTGAAATGCTGTTTCATCATAATTTCTATCAAGACAGCTTATGCTTATTCTTTGGACATCATGCAACTTTACTCATGTAAAGTTGTCTCCATGACTGACTGTTAGCATTCCTACTTCCATGTACCTAGCTCTACGTTCCTTTGCATTTATTTTCCTTGGAATTTATAAATCCTCTCAAATCTGGGGTTTTGTCTTTAAACAGTTCTGGCAAATTATTTTCTCTTACCTCCCCAAATATTGCTTCCACCCTATTGTCCCTCTCCGTCTTGCACTCCAGTCATGCATATAGTAGTCATTTTCACTGTTTCTCATGTGCCATTTATCATCTCTTCTGTATTTTCATTATTTTTTTCTCTCCATTTTTTAATTTGGTTATTGTTATGACTTTTGTAGTTTTTTCAGTCTTCTCTTTAGCTATTTTTTTAAAAAAATTTGCTGTTATATTTGTATATTGGCTTCTTAATTTCATATGTTGTACTTTTCATCTCTGTAATTTCCATCTGCCTTCTAGTTTGTGAATTGCAAGTCTCTGTAGAAATTCTCTTACCTGCCACCCCATTTTGTAGAACACATTAATTTCAGTTATTTGGTAACTGACAATTTTGGTAACTGAAGTTTCATGTGTGCCTGTTTTTGTGGTCTTTTCCTCCCTCCTTAAAAAAAAAAAAAAATTAGTGTAGAGTCCCATTATACCTAGTAATTTTAACTGAATGCCACACAGTATGTGTGATAAATTGCACATGTAACTCAAAGCTCAGGCTGATACTATCTTCCCTACATAAACAATCTATTTTGGGTAACTGGCCTCAGTTGAGTCTTGTGTGAGCTTGTTTGAATGTGGGTTTCAGAGTTTTCTAAGAGCTGGCTCATATCTTTACTCTTACTACTGGTGCACGCCCTTAATCCTCCTTCTGGAAGTTGGGGTGTTTACCTGGACCCTTCTCTTAGGTGGATTTAGAACTTCTGTTTTTTCCCACAGTCCAATGAGGCTTCTAAAATCTCAATCACCTCCCTACCCTCTAATCTATTGCTTTTGTCTTGTTTCTCAAGCCCTCTGCCTGAAGATGAGCAAATGATTTGAGAGCAGAGTGGGGAGATGGCTGTGAACATCTGGACTCATTTTCTTTTACTCTGGTATCTCATTCTATCCTCAACAGACTGACTTGGAGTCTGGGTGCTAGTTTAATTTCACAGCTTCATGAGACTGCTCATGGCTCACATTAGTTTACCAATTGGTAGTCCCTGATTTCTGTTTGGCTTCAGAGCCTCCCATCCCCATGCCACCACTGTCAACTGCTTCAGTGGGAATCCCCTGGAGTGTTGGACCCATCTCAATGTATTTTCCTTCTTTCTCAGATCTTGGCTTTCTAAATCCTGGCTGGATTAGTAGTCCTCTAATATCTTCAAAGAGACTTGGTTATGTATTTTATTTACATTTTGTAGTTGTCCTTATTACAAGCACTCTGCTCTTACTGCAGAAGAAAAGTACAAAGGTTCCTTACAGACTCAAGCTTTTATGATCAATTCTCTGATAGTAGTTGGATTCCCCCAAGTGTTCTGTGAAATGTCAGCTTCCTGCTTTACTTTAATGCCCAGAAAAGACAAAAACATTTTTCTCTCTGTGTGTTTGTTCCATGTAATTTTATCCCTGCCAATTTACCCAAGTAATTATTGTTGTGCTTTCCATTATCTGTTAGTCTCTGATGATACAAAGGGCTGTAGTTCATACTTTCTTATAGGAAGAGGCATTGCTTATGTGGTGTCTGGACTGAAAACCACTCTTTCTGAAAAAACATGGATGCTATTATAACATTAAATCTTCCTTCATGGCTATAAAAGCTTAACAGTGCTACTGTTTAACCATTGCACTTCTAGTAACATTAAAAATACACTCTATACTCTCTAACCCTAAGCTTGTCTAACTTACTGACAGAAATGGAGTCTCTGGAACTCCAAGCATATCCCTTCTCTGAGGCCAAATACACATATACCAGCCTCTAGGACTTTTAGACCCTAAATCTATCACTGGGTACTACCTTCAGGTATAGAGAACTGTATGTCCAAGTTTATGTCACCACCATGGAAGCTGATACAGGGAAATAAAGGCCTTGTCCTATGAAGAGTTGTTTCAGCTTGAGAGCTTCCCACGGCATGGCTGTGGCCTTAGTTGAGACTACATTATAGGACAACTTAATTCTGACTTCTCACTTTATTTGAGGTTTATCTTTGGTTACCACGCCCCAAAAAATCTTTGGCATGGCACTCCCATCTATTTTCAGGGAAGTTACTCTAGGACCTTGACTTAATCTTTGTTATAGTCTTCCTGGTCCCCACGGTGGCTTGGTGTCTCTTCCTATAATGTCATCTTCAACCATAGACAAATGACATCCAATTGCTTCGATGTGGCTTGACTGCTCAGGGGCAATTTGGGTCAAAGAAGGAAAAAAAAAGTTAGTAAGGAAATCATGGCATGCACACCTAAGCTAACTTTTAATCAGCTCAGCTCTGGAGTTTACAAGATAAACACAGTAGACTAAACAACAGGGATTAATTGAAGCTAAATGTCTATTTACCAGCCTTGATAATAAGCCTATTATAAAAACAGGCACACAAGAGTATGTGGACTGAGCAGACAGACTGTTCAGGATAGACTGGTATAAGTTTCCATCTTGCTCTCTCTAATGATTTCTGGGCTCAAAAGATCACTAATTATAATTAATTTGATTTACTCTTACCTTCTGGAAATCACGAGGCTAAGGCATGCCACTGGAGGAAAATGTAGAGCAAGATTTCACTGCAGAGAAAACGTAAAAGTAAAAGGTAACCAAAATACTAATAATTAACCAGTTGACTGAAAATAGCTGCAACTTTCAGGTATTTGGTATCTTACAACTCTGACAAAGAACAATTGGTTTTCATTGATTCTGTGCAAGCAACGTGAACAGAAGGAGAGTTAAATTCATTGCAAACTTTGTTGGAAATCTCTGGACATATTGATTAATGGTTGATTTGGGAAGAAGTCAATATCTCTATAGGTACAGGATTTATCTTTAATCAGCTTGTAAAATGTTTTTTTGAGTTAAATGCCAAGCGACCTATATTACACAACCTGCTTTAGTTTCCTTCGGTATTTCTTTAAAAAAATAATAAAAAAGACTTAAATTCAGTACAAACACTTTTAAATCTATATTCTGATACAAATTTAAATTATATTACCTCAGGGCTTGACATATTCAATCTGTTTCTGAGAGCTACATTTTCAAATGTTCAGCATTATTTATAACTGATCAAGAAAACTAGTATATTTGTAAGTAAACTCTTCATAAGACTAAAATTCAAAGAGGGAATAATTGATTTTGAAGGTAGTAAAGATGAGCAGTTTAAGAAGACTTTACCACAGAGACCTGTGGAAGTCAGGGAGGCTTATCTGGATAGTCTTCATCTTTCACTAGAACAAAGGTCCATGAAGATAAAGACATTTTGTCTGTCAATTAACACTAGTGCTTTGTACATATAAGGTTTCAATATATGATTGGATTAAAAGAGGGGTTGGATTAAATCTACATGACTACTTCTCTCTAGCAGTGAAAGAGGAAAAAAATGCATTCAACCTACTTAAAACAGTGGAAAAAATTTCATAGGAAGTGCATAGAGCTCTTATATGTTCAATATCCTATTCATGGCAATGAAAACCATAACAGGAAAAATGTTATAGGATTCCTACAGCTGGTAAAGCCAACAGTAGTAATCACAGTGAAAGATTATTTGTGGAACATATTCTGATAACACTGGTTTAATATGGCAGAATAAAGATATCTTCTTAGAAATGCACTTAGGAGCAAGAAAAATAATTAAATATCATTACAATTAAAAAAGGAAATACCTACCAACTCCTCCAGACACTCCAGGTGAAGATTGGAGGGTTCTGTCAAGCCCTAAATTTATCTGGATTTTTTGAAAGGCAGGTTGAAAATACTTGGCTCCTGATTATAAGGATGAGATCTTAATTTCCCTAAAAGTGAATAAATTTACAATCACTTAAAAAAAAAGGAAATACCTAAAATGCTAAGTTTAATAGGTGACGAAAGAATACCAAATACTATAAATATTGATCCAGGATGATACAGGCTATCTAATGAAAATACTGGTCTCTTCTCGACTATAAAAGGATTAGAAGTCTGGGAGTATATGGCTGGCTCAGTTGGCAAAGCATGTAACTCTTGATCTTCTGGCTGTGAGTTCAAGTCACACATTGGGTGCAGAGATTATTAAAAAAAAAAAAAAAAGACTATGAGTCTGAAAAATGTATTTTATACCCCAGGGAACAAAATAATAATTCCTCTTTGAATGGAAACAGATAAACAAAAGATTAAATTTCTGAACAATTTCACAGAGCATCCCTGAACTCACATTTTAGAATGGCAAATTACATGGAGCTAGACAAGGGGGTATCAGATATTTAGGGGGAAAATCACTGTTCACATGGATGGAGGAAAAATTGTGGATGGTAAAATAGTATGCAGCTATTGGATCTTTGTCGAGCAAGAGAAGTGTAGATTAAATTACACACACACACTCACACATCAAACACACACACACAACTCCTTTACTTGGCACTTTATAATTATTCTGCAGAAGTCAAGCATGAGGGAAAATGAGCTTTTAATGGACATGCAAGTGTCTCTCAAATTGTTGAATTTCTATAACAAATATTTCTAGTATCTTTGTAAGACCCCATATTTTCAAAAAGTTAGTCCATTAAGATTTATTTGTCTTATTTTGTCTCCACTGCCTCCTTCCTCCACTATCATTAAGATATGAGTGAGAATTTGAAAGAAAATATTAGCATACCAATTAAAAATATTCAAAGAAAACAAAAAGAGAAAGAAAACACACCACCTGGACAACTAATAAATAAACCCCAGAACTATTACACAATCTACATAATGAAAATTATGATTGCTATTTCTCTATTAAATCAAATAAATATTATATGGCCTCTATGAAGAAAGGACTCAAGAAAAGATATAAGATCTTTGATAATACACACAATGGGTTGTGAATATATAGTTATTAAGATTCCAGGAAGATGCTGGGAATGGCAAGACAGTTTTCTAATTTCCCCAATTCCTCTAACACACAAACACACAGAAACCAAAGCAAGCTAAGTACAAACACAAAGACAACATACACAATAAAATATGATAAAAAGGTATCCTAAAGATCCTGAAAGAAGTGCAAGAAAAAAAAAAAAAACACCCAAAAGAACCATGCTCAGAAAGACAACAGGGTTTATCATGACCATGAGAACAGGCAAACACCAAAAGTGACAAGCATTTGCTGCCAAGTATGACAACCAGACTAAGAGGAGCAGCCCAAACTTAGAAGAAACCTGAAGTGTCAGTTCAGATTCCTGCTGAAGAACCTTTATACTAAAGCAATATAGGTTTTCTGGAATCTTCAAAATTATAAACTCAACCCATATCAGGATAGATCTCCCCTATGAGGAAAACTGCTGGGGATAGAGCCAATATTGAATAATAGAAACAAATTAAAAAAAAAAGATTCAAATATAATTAAGAACGGAAAGAGAAGGTGCAACTCAGATAGCATGAAACTATACTCTTTCTCTTTATGAAACAATAGAATCAGGATTTCCAGAGAAATAAAGCTATAAAAGTTATCCTGACACATTTCTCTCTTTGAAGATATAGGACATTTTAATAGAATGAAAACACCCCCAGAAAGATGTGCCTACAAAGACAACGAAGAGAAATTAAGAGAGAGATAGGCAACATAAATTACAATCAGAAAATACTAAAAGGGGCGCCTGGGTGGCTCAGTGGGTTAAGCCGCTGTCTTCGGCTCAGGTCATGATCTCAGGGTCCTGGGATCGAGTCCCGCATCGGGCTCTCTGCTCAGCAGGGAGCCTGCTTCC
>NC_081559.1:109266694-109280521 GCF_022355385.1 Mustela nigripes
AAAAAAAAAAATACTAAAAAATTAGGCAATTAAGTGAAAGGCTGATTTAAAAAGGGAGGTGATAGAATTTTGGAAAGTGACAAAAAGAGAAATACATCATTTCAGAAGTAAGTAACAAAAAGAATACAAGAACAAGATAAGCATAGCAAAATTATTTTGTGATAGATAAAATTACTCATTTTTAAAAAGAAGTGAAGTGAAAACAGAAAATTCAAGACAAAATGATAAGATATTGAAAAGAGGCCAGTGAAATCCAATGTGCATGGATCAGGTGTTCCCAAAGAAAAAGAAAATGGAAGCAATGAATAAAACAAATACTAAGAATAGAACTGAAGACAACTTTTCTGAATTAAAATATTACTTGAATCTATATAGTAGAATAGCATGCCATATACCTTTCGAAATCTGCCCAAAACAAACACTAAGACATAGTAAAGTAAATTTATTGTAACCTAAACAAAGAAAGCATCTTTTGGCAAATGACCAGATAACTTGTAAGTGAAAGAAACATGTGGCAATCAGATTTTTTTTTCAAAGATTTTATCTGTTTATTTGACAGACAGAGATCACAGGTAGACAGAGAGACAGCCAGAGAGAGAGGAAGGGAAGCAGGCTCCCTGCCGAGCAGAGATCCCAATGTGGGGCTGGATCCCAGGACCGTGGGACCATGACCTGAGCCGAAGGCAGAGACTTTAACCCACTGAGCCACCCAGGCACCCCAGCAATCAGATTTTTTGATAGGAGCATTTTGTATCACAGAATATCTAAGATGGTCAAGGAAATAAAATATAAGCAAGTGTGTTAATATCCAAACTGTTCAAGCGCACAAGTCACAGGCACAGTTTTATTTCTATATAAGAATACAGGGAATACTGCTTTCATGGTTCTTTCTTAAAGAATCTAAAGAATGAGCTTCAGACAAGTTAAATGACTAAAATTACATCATAAATTAAACATAAAATACATATTTCCCCATGGATATAACTTATGATAAAAGGAATACAATAGAGGACATACAGACAATATACTTTGTCAATGAGGATTTAATTTAAGTATCAAAAATAAGTGGGAGTGATTGACCAGAATAATGGAACAATGACCTCAGTGAAGTGCTTTCCCAGAAAAACAATGAAAAAAAGTTATAAAAAAAAATTAACCATTAGACATTTCAGAACTCTAGAAATTAACCAAATCCACAGAAAGTTGAAAATTATTTATGTAGGAGAAATTACTAAACCCTGATAACACAGCAGGATATGTAACCTTTTAAATTGGGACTATACTCACATCCCTTCATCCTGCTATTCTTGCAGCAAACCAAGATGACTGACTTCCTAAATTCCATTAAAAGTACCATCTTCAGAACTCAAAGAACATGTTTTCTGAAATTCCAGCCTCCAGGAAAATCTCTGTTCCCAGGTGGAATGGCTATTCAATTCAACTCAAGGCTCAGCTCATGGGAGGAAAAAAGTCCTACCTTTAAGTTATTACCAAAGTCATATCAATCTTTTGACAGTATTGCAGCTGCCTAAGATTATGATTTGATTTGCTTGTGGCAAACAAGAGCCTAGCCAGGCATATACAAGGAAATGATAGAGAACAAAATAACCATAGGGAACTTGAAAAGCTCTGATATATTCCTAGAAATCAAGATCTGTACACATGCACAAGACTCTGCACATGCCCAAGAAAAACTTGGTGAAAGACCCCACTCTCTTTTGGCTGAACTTGAAGCCTTGCACATGAAAGAAGTGAAATCCAAATCTCTCTTATAAACTGCCTAAAGTTTGAAGGTGTGCCTTCTTACAAAGATCCCCTTAGCAAAGGGAGGAAGACAGATAGGCAGAACATTTAAGGAAATAAAAAGAATTATAAGGGAATACCATAAACAACTGTATACCAACAAGTTAAATAACATGAACAAATTCCTAGAAACAGGCTAGTGAAACTGACTCAAGAAATAATGAGTACTCTAATTTTCTACTCTATAATGAGTAGAAAGATTAATTTAGTAATTTAAAAACTTCCTATAGTAAAAAGCACGGACCCATATGGTGAATGAGATATTTTAAATGAACTTTACCAACATTTGAACAATTAATACAAATAATTCACTAACACTTCATAAAGTACAAGGAACAGGGAGCCCTTTTTAATTTATTTGATAAGGTCAGTATTATTCTAATACCAAAGTCAGATAAAGACATTATAGAACAACAGTAGTATATAGTCTTTTACTAATATTTGGTTCAAAACTACTCAACAAAATACTAGCAAAATGAACCCAATGATATAAAAGAGAATTTCATGATCATTTCATGATGACCATTTCATGATCATTCATTTCATTATGACCATCTGGGATTTATCTCAAGAATTAAAAGTCAAGGGGCACCTGGGTGACTCAGTGGGTTGAGCCTCTGCCTTCAGCTCAGGTCATGATCTCAGGGTCCTGGTATAGAGCCCCTCATCAAACTCTCTGCTCAGTGGGAGGCCTGCTTCCCCCCCAACTCTGCCTGCGTCTCTGCCTACTTGTGATCTCTCTCTCAATCTCTCTCTCTGTCAAATAAATAAATAAAATCTTCAAAAAAAAAAAAGAATTCAAAGTTTAATTAATATCCCAAAATGAATCAATGCAATATACCATATTAATAAAGGACAAACACCCAATGATTATCTCAATTGATAACAAAAAAGACATTTGAAAAAATATGAAACATTTTACTGAAAAAAACATGCAAAAAAACTAGTGACAGAATGAATCTTCCTTAATCTGATACACAACATCTAGAAAAATTCACAGCTAACATAATATTTAAGGGAGAAAGACAGAATACTTTCCCATTAAGATCAGGAAAAAGAGAAGGACTTTTGCCACTTCTATTTAATGATTAACTGATGGCTCTAGCCTAGACACTTAAGAAAGAAAAAAAAAATTTTTTAATCCAAGTTGGAAAAGAAGTAAAACTATATTTCTTTACAGATGTCATAATCCTATATCTAAAAATTCCTAAGACAGCCACTAAGACACTATTGGAACAAGTAAAAGAGGCCAGTAGGTTGAAGAATACAAGATCAATATATATAAATCAATTAAGGACCATATGTGGCATAGTCGCTTAAGTGTCCCACTCTTGGTTCCAGATCAGGTCATGATCTCAGCATTGTGAGATTGAACCCTGCGTAGGGCTCTGTGGTCAAGTGAGGAGTCTTCTTAAAAGTCTCTCTCCATCTCCCCTCCCACTCATACTTGCTTTCACTCTCTCATTTCCTCGAATAAATAAGTAAACCTTTAAAAAAGAACAATTATACGTTTTTTTAAAGATTTTATTTATTTATTTGACAGAGAAAGAGAGAGATCACAAGTAGGCAGAGAGGCAGGCAGAGAGAAAGGAGGAAGCAGGCTCCCTGCTGAGCAGAGATTCCAATGCAGGGCTCTATCCCAGGACGCAGAGATCATGACCCAAGCTGAAGGCAGAGGCTTAACCCACTGAGCCACCCAGGTGCTCCCAATTATACTTTTATATATTACCAATGAACGCTATAAAAGTGAAATGAATGAACCTATGAAATTTGTAATAACATTGAAAACAATAAAATACCCTGGGGATTTTTTTTTTAAGTCTAAGACATTGTTGAAAGAAATTTGAAAGATTTAAATATAGAGAATGACTTCTCATGTTCATAGAGCAGAAAACAATAATATTATTAAGAAGGCAATATTCCCCAGATTTATCTATAAATTCAATGCAATTTCTTTCAAAAGCCTAATCAGTCATTTTACAGAAATTATCAAAGCTGATCCTAAAATGTATATGGAAATGGAAGAAACTAACTCAGCCAAAAACAATCCTGAAAAGAAGTAACAAATTTGGAAGATTCACATTGCCTGGTATAAAGCTATACTATGGAATGCTTTTCCAACTTTTTATGTCTTCTTCAATTTCTTTCATAAGTGTTCTGTAGTTCCTTGAGTACAGATGAAAAAGCATTCAATGCTCATGGATCAGAAGAGTAAACATTGTTAAAATGTCTAAACCACACAGAGAAATCTATATTTTCAACGCCACCCCAATCAAAATTCCACCGGCATTTTTCAAATTGCTGGAACAAAAAATCTTAAAATTTGTATGGAACCAGAAAAGATCCTGAATTTCTACAGAAATGTTGAAAAAAAAAAAAAGCTGGAGGCATCACATTGCCTGATTTCAAGGTTTACTACAAAGCTTTGGCCACCAAGACAGCATGGTACTGGCATAAAAACAGACACATATACCAGTGGAACAGAGTAGAGAGCCCAGATATGGACCCTCAACTCTATGGTCAAGTAATCTTCAACAAAGCAGAAAAAAATATACAGTGGAAAAAAGATAGTCTCTTCATTAAATGGTGCTGGGAAAATTGGACAGTTATAGGTAGAAGAATGAAATTCAACCATTCTCTTACAATGTACACAAAGATAAACTCGAAATGGATAAAACACCTCAACATGAGACAGGAATCCATCAGAATCCTAGAGGAGAACATAAGCAGTAACCTCTTTGATATCAGCCACAGCAACTTCTTTCAAGATATGTCTCCAAAAGCAAAGGAAACGAGAGCGAAAATGAACTTTTGGGACTTCATCAAGATCAAAAGCTTCTGCACAGCAAAGGAAACAGTCAACAAAACAAACAGGCAACCCACAGAATGGGAGAAGATATTTGAAAATGACACTACAGACAAAGGGTTGATATCCAAGACCTATAAAGAACTCCTCAAACTCAATGCTCAAAAAAACAGATAATCACACCAAAACATGGGCAGAAGACATGAACAGACACTTCTCCAATGAAGATATACAAATGGCTAACAGACAGATGAAAAAATGTTCATCATCATTAGCCATCAGGGAAATTCAAATCAAAACCACATTGAGATACTACCTTGCACCAGTTAGAATGGCCAAAATTAACAAGACAGGAAACAATAAGTGTTGGAAAGGATTTGGAGAAAGGGGAGCCCTCTTACACTCTTGGTGGTAATGTAATTTGGAGCAGCCACTTTGGAAAACAGTGTGGCGATTCCTTAAGAAATTAAAAAAAGAACTACCCTATGATCCTGCATCTGCACTACTGGGAATTTACCCCACAGATACAGATGCAGTGAAAAGTACATGCCCTGATATAGCAGGAATATAGCAGCAATGGCCACAATCGCCAAACTGTGGAAAGAGCCAAGATGCCTTTCAACAGACAAATGGATAAAGAAGATATGGTTCATATATACAATGGAATATTATGCCTCCATCAGAAAGGATGAATACCCAACTTTTTATCAACATGGATGGGACTGGAGATTTTGCTGAGTGAAGAAAGTCAAGCAGAGAGAGTCAATTATCATATGGTTTCACTTACTTGTGGAACATAAGGAAAAACATGGAGGATATTAGGAGAAGGAAAGGAAAACTAAATTGGAGAAAATTTGATGGGGAAACAATGCATGAGAGATTGTGGACTCTGAGAAACAAACTGAGGTTTTTGGGAGGGAAGAAGGTGGGGGGTTAGGTAAGCCTGGTAGTGGGCACTTATTGCATGGAGCATGGGGTGTAGTGCATAAACAATGAATCTTGGAACGCTGAAAAAATAAAATTTAATAAATAAATAAATACTATAGTATGGTATTTGCATAAGGACAAATATATAGATCAATGCAATACAATTGAGAGTCCATAAATAAGCCCCCTCATTTATGGTCAATTGATTTTTTTGCACACATCTCAAGAGAATTCAATGTGGGCATTGTAGCCTTTTCAACAAATGGTGATTAGACAACTGAACATCCACATGAAAAGGAATGAATGTGGACCCCTCCCTCAACCACATGTAAGTAATTGATTAAAAATGAGTCACAAACTTACATGTTATTTTTTTTAATTAAGTTTATTTTTTTTAATTCCTAAAAGAAAACATAGGATTATCATAGCATTGGATTAGGCAATGACTTCTTAGATGTGACACCAAAAGTAAAAGCATCAAAAGAAAAAAAGAGATAAATTGGACTTCATTAAAACTAAAAGGTTTTGTGATTCAAAGGGCACTGTCAGAAAAGTTAAAAAATGCCACATGAAATATTTGCAAATCATATATGTATATGTATACAAAGTGACTTTTTTGTGTCTTTATTTTTTATAATATTTTTTAAAGATTTTATTTGTTTATTTGACGAAGTGAGAGAGAGAGAGCACAAGTAGGCAGAGCAGCAGGCAGAGGAAGAAGGAGAAGCAGGCTCTCCACAGAGCAGGGAGCCCAATACGGTGCTCAATCCCAGGACTGACCTAAACCAAAGGCAGATGCTTAATGACTGAGCAACCCTGGCGCCCCTTGTTTGTGTCTTTGAAGAACTCTTACAGCTCAATAACAAAAAATAGATAACCCAATTAAATATAGGTAAAATCATTTCATTTGACATATCTCCAAAGATGACCATATGAATAAAGCCAATACACACTTGAAAATATGCTTGAAGTCATTAGTCATCAGGGAAATTAAAATGAAAACCACAATGAGATACCATTTCACACCTACTTGGGTGATGTAAAAAAAAAAAAAATCCTGGAATTAAATATTCCTCTTCCCTTTACTAATATGAACTATATCTCAAAAATAATCAAATATTAATTAAGAGGAGTTTTTTGTTTATTAAAATATCCCATCAAATAAACAAAAAAGAAATGATACAGTAGGAATATTGGTAATTAGAATCTCTAATTAATTAATGCATCTAGGCAATGATTATCAATGGCTACCAATATCATAAAAAGAAAATCAGACATTCCTAATGGAAAGACCGTTCAACTCTCTAAGAGTATATTTGTAAAAATAAAATCCAAAGTAAATTTAGTAAATTCTTCAGAGTTAAGCACAAACTAATAAGACAGCAATGGGATAATGACAGCAGATGTCACTGTTTCCAGATGAATTCTCTCCATGCTTTACCTAATAGATCCCTTCAGTACTTTCATATATTTTCTAGAAAAAAATACCAAAAAATTCCTAAATAATATTTACAAAACCATCATACTATGGATACAAAAATGTGACAAAAAATAGCACAATGACATAGAATGATACATGAATAGACAAATTCACTAACAAATGTCACCATAAATGTCCTATGTATTAACAAGCAGTCTTGCAGGACATTAATACAGGAATATATAGCCACCAAATGCTTTGTGAAATATATATCATAGTAGCAGAAAAGTCATGCATACTTTTGTAGCTGCCAGCCAAAGGATATTCAATAAAATTAAATATCCATTCTGGATTTTAAAATGAAAATAAAGATCTTAATAAAGTACCAATAATAGAGCTGAAATCTCAAACATTAGGCTTAGTGATGAAACACTAAAAGCACCCCTATTAAAATCAGGAATAAAATAAGATTGGACATTCTTCCCATAATCTTTATTATTCTAGAGGTCCTAGCCAGTACAAGTAAGCGAGAGAAAGAAATATTAAGCATAAAACTGGAAAAGATTCAAAATTATTGTCATTTGCCAAAAATAATAGAGCTTATCTAGAAAACCCACAAGAGCTAGCTGAACACAATTAAAAACTAAAAAAGAACCCAGTAAAGTGGTTGATTGTAAAATCAAAATATAAAATTCAATAACTCACCACTATAAAAAATCAACCACTTAGAAAACATAATGAGAAAAATATTGTAGCTATAATAGCAACAAAGAATAAAAATATAAGCATTAAAGAGGAATATGCTTGTGTTCTATGAAGAGAAATTATAAATGCTAGTGAGGGTTGTAAAAAAATGTTTTAATGAATGGAAAAACGTTCTCTATTTTTGAGGGGGAAAGTCAATATTAAAATACAATCAAGACTTTATAAATCTATAAATAAATCTATAAAGCTTTCAAAACTATATAGATCTGCAATGTATCTTTATATGATATTGACATTTTAGATGGGGAGGAGAGGTAGTGGAGTTAGACAAGTTAATACAACAGTAGATATTGAAAAGAAAGTTAAAAGTGTACCCAGAATAATTCTGAAGATGATTATTACAAGGTGTTGTAATTATAATCTAAATATTGGTACATGAACAAAAGACAGACATCAATGAAATGGAAAGTTCAAAAATAAGTTAAAACTTAGTATAAGATATAGTGTTTAGGTCAAAGCATTTGAGCAAAATGAATATCTTGATAAATGGTGTTAGGACAAATGGCTAACCTTCTGAAAAGTAATAGGAGATGGGTCCCTATCTCATTCTTTGTAGCAAAATTATTCTTATAAGAATCAGAATTTTAAAAAAGAAACTATAAAATATTAGAACAAACATGAAAGAATTTCAAAAATAATATCATCCAAATTAATCTATAAGGTAAGTCTAAGACTAAAGATTCATCAAGATTTTTGAAGATGGTGGAGAAGTAGCAGGCTGAGACAACATCAGGTAGCAGGAGATCAGCTAGATAGCTTATCAAACCATTGCAAACAACTACAAATCCAATAGGAGATCGAAGAGAAGAGCAACAATTCTAGAAACAGAAATTCAACTACTTTCTGAAAGGTAGGACCCACAGAGAAGTGAATCCAAAGTGACGGGAAGATAGATCGTGGGGGGAGGGGCTGGCACCCGGCAAACAGTGGGACAACAGAGCACAAAATCAGGACTTTTAAAAGTCTGCTCCACTGAGGGACATCACTCCAGAGGCTAAACTGGGGTGAAGCCAACTCGGGGTCAGCATGGCACTAGGTTCCACGGCATCACAGAAGGATCAAGGGTGTCTGAATGTCACAGACATGTCTCAGGTATTAGAGTGGGGAAGCTGGATACAGAGACAGAGCCAAGGAGTGAGCTCTCAACTCAGGGTTACCTTGAACCATAATCTGTGGCACAGGCCACTGCTCTGTGAGGAAGGTCCCCAAAAGATCTGGGGAGACAACCCCTGGGGGAGCTCAAGGATATGTGAGGTTCAGAGACTCCAGGCAGAGGTCTGTGCCAGAGACAGAGATGCTTGGTCACAGGCTGGGTGAGCTCAGAGTGCAGCCAGAGGCTAGGGAGACGGGAGCGATTGAGCACTTTTCTCTGAGGGCGTACTGAGGAGTGGGACCCCGAGCTCTTGGCTCCTCTGGGCCAGAGATTTTCATTCCCATCTTCTGGAACTCTATGGAAAGCCTTCAGGTAACAAAAGCTCCAGAAAGTGAACCCAAGCAGATTACATAGCCTGGCCCCTGATAAGGGCGGTACAATTCCACCTCAGGCAATGACACTTGAGAATCACTAGAACAGGCCCCTCCTCCAGAAGATCAACAAGAGATCCAGCCAAGACCAAACTCACTTACCAAGGAGAACAGCAAAATTCCAGAGGAGGAGAAAGCAAAACATGTAATTCATGGCTTTCTCCCCATGATTCTTTAGTCTTGAAGTTAATTAATTTTTTTTATTTTATTTTTCTTTCTTCTGCTAATTTTTTTAACTTTTACTCTTTCCTCTTTTAACATTTTTTAACTAGTTTATCTTAACAATACCTTTCATTAAATAACAACAATAATAATAATAATCTTTTTTGAATCTTCATTATTATATTTTATATTATATAAAATATATATTATATTAAATATTAGTATATTTATATTTTGTCCTTCATTGTATCTAACTTTATTTTTTTTGTATACACATAGGGTTTTTTCCTTCTAAAAAAATTGGGGTACAGCTTCTTCTAATAGATCAAAATATACCCTAAATCTGGCTCCAGACTTGTTCTAGTCTCCAGCCCAAGCAAATTCTCTCCACTTATTTTTTCTTTATTCTCTCAACCAACTTACTTTATCAACTGCTTTTGTAGAAATTTTTCATCTTTATAGGCATACTCCATCCCTTCATTGTGTTTATCCTTATTATGTTATTAATGCTTTAAAATTTTGGAATTTGGGGAGGTAGTTTCTTCTAAGAGACCAAAATACTCCCAAAATTAAGTGGGTGACCCTGTTTTACTCACCAATCTAATATATATATATATATTTTTTTCTTTTTTTTATATTTTTTTCTTTATTTGTTTTCTTTTTTTAATTTCATTTTTCTGAACTTCTTTTTATCTTTTTCACCCCCCCCCCATGACTTGGAGTCTCTTCAGATTTGGTTAAAGCATATTTTCCTGGGGTCTTTGTATTTTATTTGCTCCTTCATATACTCTTATCTGGACAAAATGACAAGGCGGAAAAACTCACCACAAAAAAAAGAACAAGAGTCAGTACTGAAGGCTAGGGACCTAATCAATACAGGCATTGGTAATATGTCAGATTTAGAGTTCAGAATGACTATTCTCAAGGTTCTAGCCAGGCTCAAAAAAGGCATGGAAGATATTAGAGAAACCCTCTCCAGAAAGATAAAGCCCAGGGCACCTGGGTGGCTCAGTGGGCTAAGGCCTCTGCCTTCGGCTCAGGTCATGACCTCAGGGTCCTGGGATCGAGCCCTGTGTCGGGCTCTCTGCTCGACAGGGAGCCTGCTCCCCCCCACCCCACCGCCTGCCTCACTGCCTACTTATGATCTCTGTCAAATAAATAAAATTAAAAAAAATATATAAAGCCCATTCTGGAGAAATAAAAGAAATAAAATCTAACCAAGTTGAAATTTTTAAAAAAGCTATTAATGAGGTGCAATAAAAAATGGAGGCTCTTATTGCAAGAATAAATGAGGCAGAAGAAAGAATTAGTAATACAGAAAACCAAATGACAGAGAATAAAGAAGCCGATCAAAAGAGAGACAAACAAATACTGGACCATGCGGGAGAATTCGAGAGATAAGTGACACCATAAAATGAAAGGTTAGAATAATTGGGATTCCAGAAGGAGAAGAAAAAGAGAGGGGAGATGAAGGTATATTGGAGAGAATTACTCTAGATAATTTCCCTAATATGGCAAAAGGAACAAGCATCAAAATCCAAGAGGTGCAGAGAACCCACCTCAAATTATTAAGAATAGGTCCAAACCCCATCTCCAAATAGTAAAGTTTACAAGTCTTAGCGACAAAGAGAAAATCCTGAGATCAGCCCAGGAAAAGAAGTCTGTAACAAACAATGGTAAAAATATTAGATTGGCAGCAGACTTATCCACAGAGACCTGGCAGGCCAGAAAGAGCTGGCATGATATATTCAGAGCACTAAATGAGAAAAACATGCAGCCAAGAATACTATATCTAGCTAGACTATCATTGAAAATAGAAGGAGACAGAAAAAGCTTCTAGGACAAACAAAACCTGAAAGAATTTGCAAACACCAAACCAGCTCTACAAGGAAATATTGAAAGGGGTCCTCTAAGCAAAGAGAGAGCCTAAAAGTAGTAGATCAGAAAGGAACAGAGACAATATACAGTAACAGTCACCTTACAGGAAATACAATGGCACTAAATTCATATCTCTTCATAGTTACCCTGAATATAAATGGACTAAATGCCCCAATCAAAAGACAAAGAGTATCAGAATATAAAAAAACAAAACCCATCAATATGCTGCCTACAAGAAACTCATTTTAGACCCAAAGACACCTCCAGATTTAAAGTGAGGGGGTGGAAAACAATTCACCAT
Source organism: Mustela nigripes (assembly GCF_022355385.1). Classification (NCBI taxonomy): domain Eukaryota; kingdom Metazoa; phylum Chordata; class Mammalia; order Carnivora; family Mustelidae; genus Mustela; species Mustela nigripes. The sequence goes on from NC_081559.1 coordinate 109,278,281, forward strand.
GCTAATGAACATCAGAATAAAGCTGGGGTAGCAATCCTTATATCAGATCAATTAGATTTTAAGCCAAAGACTATAATAAGAGATGAGGAAGGACACTGTGTCATACTCAAAGGGTTGGTCCAACAAGAAGCTCTAAAAATTTTAAATATCTATGCCCCTAACGTGGAAGCAGCTAACTATATAAACCAATTAATAACAGAATCAAAGAAACACATCAACAATAATACAATAATAGCAAAGGACTTTCACACTCCCCTCACTGAAATGGACAGATCATCCAAGCAAAAGATTAACAAGGAAATAAAGGCCTTAAAGGACACACTAGACAAGATGGACATCACAGATATATTCAGAACTTTTCATCCCAAAGCAACAGAATACACATTCTTCTCCAGTGCACATGGAATATTCTTCAGAATAGATCACATCCTCAGTCCTAAATCAGGTCTCAACCGGTATCAATGATTGGGATCATTCCCTGTATATATTCAGGCCACAATGATCTGAAGCTAGAACTAAATCACAAGAGGAAATTTGGAAAGAACCCAAACACATGGAGACTAAACAACATCCTTCTAAAGAATGAATAAGTCAACCAGGAAATTAAAGAAGAATTGAAAAAAAAATTCGTGGAAACAAATGATAATGGAAACATGACCATTCAAAATCTGTGAGACAGAACAAAGGCAGTCCTGAGAGGAAAATATATAGCAGTACAAGTCTTTCTCAAGAAACAAGAAAGGTCTCAAGTACAAAACCTAACCCTATCCCTAAAGGAGCTGGATAAAGAACAACAAAGAAATCCTAAACCCAGCAGGGGAAGAGAAATAATAAAGATCAGAGCAGAAATCAATAAAATGAAACAAACAAAACAAACAAACAAACAAAAAACAATAGAACAAATCAAGGAAACTAGGAGCTGGTTCTTTGAAAGAATTAGGAGCTGGTTCTTTGAAATAAGATTGATAAACCGCTGGCCATACTTATCAAAAAGAAAAGAAAGGACCCAAATAAATAAAATCATGAATGAAAGAGGAGACATCACTACCAACACCAATGAAATACAGACAATTATAAGAACATACCATGAGCAACTCTACACCAACAAATTTCACAATCTGGAAGAAATGGATGCATTCCTAGAGACATAAACTACCACAACTGAACCAGGAAGAAATAAAAAACCTGAACAGCCCCATAACCAGTAAGGAGATTGAAACAGCATCAAAAATCTCCAAACAAACAAAAGCCCACAGCCAGATGACTTCCCAAGGGAATTCTTCCAAACATTTAAAGAAGAACTAATTCCTGTTCTTCTGAAACTGTTCCAAAAAAATAGAAATGGAAGGAAAACTTCCAAACTCATTTTATGAGGGCAGCATCACCTTGATCCCAAAACCAGACAAGGATACCATCAAAAAAGAGAACTACAGACCAATATCCTTGATGAACACAGATGCAAAAATTCTCACCAAATTATTAGCCAATAGGATCCAACAGTACATTAAAAGGATTATTCACCACTACCAAGTGGGATTTATTCTAGGCCTGTAAGTGTCGTTCAACATCCACAAATCAATCAATGTGATACAACACATTAATAAAAGAAAGAACAAGAACCATATGATATTCTCAATAGATGCTGAAAAAGCATTTGACAAAGAACAGCACCCCTTCCTCATCAAAACTCTTCAAAGTGTAGGGATAGAGGCCACAGACCTCAATATTATCAAAGCTATCTATGAAAAATCCACTGCAATTATCATCCTCAATGGAGAAAAACTGAAAGCTTTTCCACTAAGGTCAGGAACACAGCAGGAACACCACTGCTATTCAACATAGTACTAGAAGTCCTAGCCTCAGCAATCAGACAACAAAAGGAAATTAAAGGCATCCAAATAGGCAAAGAAGAAGTCAAAGTATCACTCTTCGCAGATGATATGATACTATATGTGGAAAACCCAAAAGACTCCACTCCAAAACTGCTAAAACTGATACAGGAATTCAGTAAAGTGTCAGGATATAAAATCAATGCACAGAAATCAGTGGAAGAGATTATGCTGAGTGAAAAAAGTCAAGCAGAGAGAGTCAATTATCATATGGTTTCACTTATTTGTGGAGCATAAAAAAAGCATGGAGGACATGGGGAGTTAGAGAGAAGGGGGTTGGGGTAAATTGGAAGGGGAGGTGAATCTGAGAGATTATGGACTCTAAAAAACAATCTGAGGGGTTTGAAGTGGC
>NC_081559.1:109280621-109316105 GCF_022355385.1 Mustela nigripes
TGAGAGAGAGTCAATTATCATATGGTTTCACTTATTTGTGGAGCATAAAAAAAGCATGGAGGACATGGGGAGTTAGAGAGAAGGGGGTTGGGGTAAATTGGAAGGGGAGGTGAATCTGAGAGATTATGGACTCTAAAAAACAATCTGAGGGGTTTGAAGTGGCAGGGGGGTGGGAGGTCAGGGTACCAGGTGGTGGGTATTATGGAGGGCACAGATTGCATGGAGCACTGGGTGTGGTAAAAAAATAATGATACTGTTATGCTGAAAATAAATAAATGAAAAAAAAAGAAATCAGTTGCATTTCTCTACACCAACAACAAGATAGAAGAAAAATAAATTAAGGAGTCAATCCCATTTACAATTGCACCCAAAACTATAAGATACCTAGGAATAAACCTAACCAAAAAGGCTAAGAATCTATACTCAGAAATCTATAAAGTACTCATAAAAAAAAATTGAAGAAGACACAAAGAAATAGGAAAATGGTCCATTCACAAATATTGTGAAAATGTCTATGCTACCTAAAGCAATCTACACATTTAATGCAATTCCTATCAAAATACCATCCATTTTTTTCAAAGAAATGGAACAAATAATCTTAAAATTTATATGGAACCAGAAAAGACCTCGAATAGCCAAAGGAATACTGAAAAAGAAAGCCAAAGTTGGTGGCATCACAATTCCAGACTTCAAGCTCTATTACAAAGCTGTCATCATCAAAACAGCATGGACCTGGCACAAAAACAGACACATAGGTCAGTGGAACAGACTAGAGAGCCCAGAAATAGACCCTCAGCTCTATGGTCAACTAATCTTCAACAAAGCAGGAAAGAATGTCCAATGGATAAAAGACAGCCTCTTCAATAAGTGGTGTTGGGAAAATTGGACAGCCACATGCAGAAAAATGAAATTGGACTATTTCCTTACACCACACACAAAAATAGACTCAAAATGGATGAAGGACCTCAATGCGTGAAAGGAATCCATCAAAATCTTTGAGGAGAACACAGGCAGCAACCTCTTCGACCTCAGCCACAGCAACTTCTTCCTAGGAACATCGCCAAAGGCAAGGGAAGCAAGGGCAAAAATGAACTATTGGGATTTCATTAAGATCAAAAGCTTTTGCACAGCAAAGGAAACAGTTAACAAAATCAAAAGACAACTGACAGAATGGGAGAAGATATTTGCAAACAACATATCAGATAAAGGACTAGTGTCCAGAATCTATAAAGAACTTAGCAAACTCAACACCCAAAGAACAAATAATCCAATCAAGAAATGGGCAGAAGACATGAAGAGACATTTCTGCAAAGAAGACATCCAGATGGCCAACAGACACATGAAAAAGTGCTCCACATCACTTGGCATCAGGGAAATACAAATCAAAACCACAATGAAATATCACCTCACACTAGTCAGAATGGCTAAAATTAACAAGTCAGGAAATGACAGATGCTGGCGAGGATGCAGAGAAAGGGGAACCCTCCTATGTTGTTGGTGACAATGCAAGCTGGTGCAACCACTCTGGGAAACAGCATGGAGGTTCCTCAAAATGTTGAAAATAGAACTACCCTATGACCCAGCAATTGCACTACTGTGTATTCACCCTAAACATACAAACGTAGTGATCCGAAGGGGCACGTGCACCCAAATGTTCATAGCAGCATAGTCTACAATAGCCAAACTATCGAAAGAACCTAAATGTCCATCAATAGATGAATGGAGAAAGAAGAGTGGTATATATACACAATGGAATACTATGCAGCCATCAAAAGAAATGAAATCTTGCCATTTGTGACGACGTGGATGGAACTAGAGGGTATTATGTTTAGCGAAATAAGTCAATCATAGAAAGACAACTATCATATGATCTCCCTGATTTGAGTAAGTGGGAATGCAACATGGGGGTTTTGAGGGGTAGGAACATAATAAATGAAACAAGATGGGATCTGGAGGGAGACAAACCATAAGAGACTCTTAATCTCACAAAACAAACTTAGGGTTGCTGGGGGCTAGTTGGGTAGGGAGAGGGTGGTGGGATTATGGACATTGGGGAGGGTATGTGCTATGGAGAGTGCTTTGAAGTGTGTAAACCTCGTGATTCACAAATCTGTACTCCTGGGGATAAAAGTACATTATATGTTTATAAAAAAATTGAAAATTAAAAAAAATTCTTTAAGATTTTTCCATGAAATTTGACTCCTAACATTCTTAAAAAACATAACATGCTTAAAAAAGGCACAGAAATTTTAAATTAATTGAAAAGGTAGCCCAATCTGTCCCACCAGGTAGTAAAAATAAAGTTTACGTCCTCTACCCATGTTTCCCCTTCTTTATGAACAAATACTCATTCTATAAGTACTGTATTTATCCTCTTTGACCTTAATCTTTCTGTAAAATAAGGTCAATAACATATTCCCTAGTATAATTCACAGGTTTTTTTTTCCCAGTTATCTGTGAAATAAAAAAAAAAAATGTAACCCCTTTGAAAGTACATGTTTTCTCTCCTTGTTGTGGTATTTGTTTAAGAGTAATTGAAGTGTAACTGTTTATTATCCCTAGAAAGAGCACACTAATTAGTTGTTAGTTTCATGATATCTCAAGCAGGGTCTAAGCACATGTCCTATTGAATTCCATTGACAGGAAGTGATAAACAGACCCATGGCTAAACCAGAGTCTTCTTTCTGTAAACACATACTCCCCTGTTAAAAAGAGAGCCTATTGCACTGTGCCTGCCTGTAGTGTTTATTTCCCCCAATGCTTTGTTGACAAACGAGATAATGTTTGACACTAACTAGCAATGAAATATGCCTTCCAGTGTTAAGGTGACATGTTTGACCCTCTCTGTTTTAGCAGTGCATATTACTGAAGGCCTCTTCAGGACATTTTACCTCAAAATGATTTTTTGTTGTTGTTAAAGAGGAAGAGAATGCATTGAGCAGATTTATGAGCCTTGCCTGTCCGCCTCAGAAACTAGGGGTTTTGACATAATCTCCAAGAGATGCCTTGGGTATTGAATTAACTCAACTGCAAGAGGCAATCACATTGGACAGCAGAGCTTAATTCATTTTATCTGCCCCTATCAATGCTTTATCCAGCCTACTTTAGCATCTGAGGGGACTGCTATGATTGGGTGAAAACTGTCCAGGCATGCATTCATTCACTCATTCATTCAGTATTCACTGAGCACAAAATAATTCAGACATTGTTCTCAGTACTGGGGACACAGAAGTAAACCAATCAGGCAAAAATTACCACTTTCAAAGAGCTTCCATTCTAATGTGACCAAAGGTGTCATATTAATTGCATGCATGTGATTAATACAAGAAGGATGCCAATGAAAAGTAAGCCTAGATCTTCACGGACAAGGTGTATAGTGTGGAAACAACAAGTTTGTGCAACCTGAGTAAGCAGTTACCCATGTGATCCCTTCTTTGATAAGGACTTATGTTAGGTACCTTATTGGGTGTATAATATTGTGGTAGATAAATACTTATTTACTTCTTGTCATGCCATTTCATTCTGACAATAATGCCTGACAATTCTGGCAATAACATAGCTACTTGCTGCACTCACTTTTTGGATAAGGAGTCTGAGATCCATTGCACAAGGTGCCATGCTACAAGGGGATAAAATCAGAGACAGCCTCCCTGCTTCCTATCTGTGTTCTTATCCATGCTGCTAGATGCCATGCCTCACATGATGTTTTCAGAGACTGTGAGGAAGCAAAGATGAATACGCCAGGTCCTTGTCCTAGAGTGGTTTACAATCTAGTATGGAAACAAAGTATCAGTACGTTTAATTACAAGGCAGTACCATATATTTTTTTTAATAATAAAAACATTTAAATTTAGAAACTATGAAGTTCACATTATAAGAGAAGGCACATGAGAGCATATGCTGTGTCTCAGGTAACTGTGATTGGTCATGAAGGCTCCATATTGCAGTTCATGTGCTCCTTAATCCACTGAGAAGTCTGCCCAGTGAATGGTTTTGGTTTTGGTTTGGTTTGGTTTGGTTTGGTTCAGTTGGTCAGAGTTGGAGTTGTCATAAACATAATTTCAAGCAGAAAGCAGAAGCACTGGTCTCCCTCCCTTTCTCACAGCACTCTTTCTGGTGTTCCAGAAAAATCCCTATAGCCTCTTGTCCACTCTGTAATAGCCATGATAGTCAAGATTTTGTGCAATCCAGCTTCCTTCAGAAGCTGGGCTGCTTGGGCCTATGTTGGGCTGTAACAGGGAAATCTTCTCTCCGATTGAGGCTCGCTGCTGTCAGAATCAAAGCAACAGTGCCAGGCACAACGCAGTATGCATGAGGGGCCTGGATGAATGTGTGATGAGGTAAATCAACCCTCCATAAATGGCCAGAGAAAGAGCAGCCTCTGGGCTCAGTGAAAGAAATTTCCATTCTCATCCTGAGAATAGAAATTAATTTTATTTTTGATCATCTCAAGAGGAGTTTTGTTTTATCCCCTTCCGTCTCTTAAAATGTTACAAAATAGTTTGGGGAGAAGGGTCTCTCCTGAGGAGGAAATAATTCATGGGATTCTTGTTTCCTGTCCTTATGAAATCCCGAGGGCCTCAGGGATGAAGCTAACAATTTGAGTTTGGTTCTTCAAGGTTTGTTTCAATCATGGAACTATAGAAAACCAAGTCCAAACACTCATACTAATGTTTAATCTGCTTGGTATTTGTGTTTCAGGTCAAACAGCTAATGTATTGTAAAAGAGAAAATGTACCCTGAAGTTGGTGGTGCGAGGGACGATCTGGAATCCAATAGAAGTTTGCATCTCTTGAGATACCCCTGTGTCATCATCATGTCACCTGCCTCTTCCTTTTCTCTCTCTTCTCAGACACACAGACCTAGTGGACTTCATGTTGAATCATAGATATTCCCACTGTTGTGCCCTATTCCAGCCATGTCACTTCACAAATGGATTATGCCAGTAGCTCCTCACTATTCCTCTGTCCCCAGCCCCCGATACATCAGTCATCTCTATACCCCATTGCTTCCCTGCTTCCTTTCCAATGCTTAAAATAATCCTGAAATTGGAAAAGAGAAAAGTCCTGGGGGACCTTGATCTGTATTGCTTCCCTATCCCCAAATTCTTCATCCCACCAGGATATGGTACCAAGCCCCAAGCTGTGAAGCTGCCACCGCCCTTCTGTCTAGTCCCAACGGAGCACAGTGCTTCTCAATTCTCCATGCCCTCCTGACTTGCCAGGGAGCAGAAGCCAAAAGCAGGGCCCCAGCTGGCTCCCGTCCCTCTCTTTCCTCGCTACCCTCTTCCTTAGCTCAGAGTTTCCGTGGTCTCGGCATAGATGAACACATGGCATGAACTGTCTTTTTAAATCCTGTTTGTCTTATGTCCTATCATCATGGCCTTTGTATCCTAAATAATAGCCTGAGAACTTTGTTACTTTATGTGAAGGTTTGCTTTAGACCAGTCCCTCCTGGGTATAACGGTTCTGAAGAGGGCAGTCATGGAAGAAAGCAGAAGGGCCGGTGAATGTCCTAATTCCCCAAATTATTGGGAAGCTGTTCTCCTCTTAATATGAGGAAAGGGGTATCCCTAATATAGAATACTTTGGACAAGAATATGTCACTAGAAAAAAAAAAGTCTGTACAAGTAGGTATGAATATGTCAAGTCATTAATATCAGGTTCCATGCAGCAAATTGCTTGTCATGCTTCATTTATACTTGTTTATGACTAAACAGGAGTATTTGCAGAGACACCCACAAATATAGTTTACACAGCTCTCTGGAAGCTCTCATCTCCTGGCTTGCAGAGTGTCTGACAGAGTTGCAGAACCCAGGCTGATTCTGAAGGCGGAACAGAGTGGGAGGGAGAGAAAGAATGGCAGAGGAAGGAAAGAAGGGAAAAGAAAAAAAAATATTATTATTGCCAAGCAGGAGCTATAAAAATGTGAGCATAAGGCAAGCTTGGATTTATGGATTTAGACAATTCTGTTAAACTAAATGAGAGTTAATACGTTATAAATCTTTCTACTTCTTAGTGGTTCTGATGAAATTCATTTACAGTAATTGGGACTAAGAGGAAACATAATGGCCATGCTGATCAGTATGTAGCCATGGTCACTGCTGACATAAGAAAGTGGCTGGTCTGCATTTGGAAGGACACATATTGATGGACACATGCTGTCACAGGTATGTTCTGACCATAAGTTGGGTAGTGTATGTGTGCCTGCATTGCCTGCTTGCATTGCTTTTCTGCGTCTTCTTTCCTAAGAAATCTCACCTGGGTGAGATCAGCTGCCCTACCTCTGGTCTGATCCATGAACTCTCCTGCTGTTTCTTCTCTCCTGGTGGGCAGATAGATGCCCTTGATTACAGCACCCTGCTGGGGAAATGTGCCTTAGGCCTTCTTTGGCTGTTTCTTTTTTTTTTTTTTTTTAAGATTTTATTTATTTATTTGACAGACAGAGATCACAAGTAGGCAGAGACACAGGCAGAGAGGAGGCAGAGAGGAGGAAGCAGGCCCCCTGCCGAGCAGAGAGCCCGATGTGGGACTCGATCCCAGGACCCTGAGATCATGACCTGAGCCGAAGGCAGAGGATTAACCCACTGAGCCACCCAGGCGCCCCTTCTTTGGCTGTTTCTAACTCCCTTCATGGCCAGCCATCTTTGTCTATCTCTGAATCAGGATCAGCCATTCAGATAAGGCCTTCAGATTGCCATAAATCATGTCCAATCCTGTGTAACCAGTGTATTAAGCAACCTGTAGCCAACAGAGCCCAAACCGGTAAACACCCTATTTTCTCTAATACTTTCAACCAGGCTCTGTCAGATTCTCTTCTTGTCCTCCAAAGACATTTTATGTAGAACCTTAAGTCTCAGTCACTTCTGATTATTGCAAGCTAATACAGTTTAAAATTTTAATCTTATTTTGAATGACAAGTTTTCCCTTCTCTTAAGCCAGGCATTGGACTCCAAAAATGCAGAATGGGGTGGAGGTATGGTTGATATTTTTTCACTTGTGCCCCCCACCTCTGCTGGAGGCTGACAAAACTGTCAGAAGTCATCCAACCCAACGTCACTGCTAGGGGTGAGAAATATCTGCATCTCTCCTTGGCTCATCTATCTCTATCCACCAAAGGCTGCTGCTATATAGAGGACACTAAGGATGGCATGCATGGTCTTGGGTCTGTGTTCATCTACATCCCAGCTTCTTCCATTGCCAACAACTCCTTTTGGTCCTTGCCAGTGGTCTAGATCCACAATACCCATGGATTTAGGACCTTCACCTGCTTGGTGGCTGCCTAGTCATCCTCATGGACTCTGCCTTCCTATTCTCCATGCTCCTTTATGTATAGTTGGTGCTATCAGTGCTCCTCTATTTCCCCTTGCTCATCCATTCCAAACACACTGGTTTATTCCTGTATATATGTAATGGTAACTTTCATCTTTCACAAAATGTTCTTCCCCAGCTTGAAGACTGTCTTTTTCTCCCCAGTCTCCGTCCTAATTGTCTTTCAGACCAAGAACAAACCTGCTTCTCTGGAAAGGCTTGTAGTTTTCCTTGACCATCCTGTGCACCATTTTGGCATCACTTATCCCCTGAATCCATAAAACGTTTCCATTTAATTAGTTGTCATGTTGTACTATGTTTGTCAGCTTGCCCATCTTCCCAACTAAATCATGCTTTCCTTGAAGGCATGGACCAATCGTGTTTAAATGCTCCTGTTTAAATATGTCCATGCAGGCACTTAGTGTTTACTTGTTGAATGAATAAACAAATAAATGACTCCAGTAGACTCAGAATGAAAGAAGCTGCCTGGATTCAGCTTGCACTCAGCATTCTGGTCCCATAAAATGGGGGGTAACATTGAAGTAGGGCAGGGTTGACCCAGGCAGTCAGTGTGACCAGGTAAATTGGGCTAAGTGTAAGCAAAGAGGAGTGGTGGGTGCTGTGGACACAATAGGAAATGAGAACTATTTACAGAGGCAGCCACTACTTAACGTTGGTCAAGTGCTTCTTGAGGAAATGTGGACCCACATTTGCAAGATCTGATGTTACAAGAGCAGATATAAATTGAAATTATAAGTTTTCTGGATTTTAAAAAACAGTTGCCCCCTTGGAGGCTCAATCTAACCTCTACATGTTCAATCTGTGACTATAATTTTTAAAACATCAAATAGTTGAGCAGACAAATAATAGTGGCCTGTAGTGAGACTAGGCTCACATGATGGTGGAGACAGCTGGCCACTCTCTGTTAAAGTACTTCAGGGTATTCTGTGAGGCCTGGCCTACCACCCAACAACATATGTGACATCTAAAACCAATAGCTCTGAGTTCTTGACTTCGGCTCTCTATAATAATACCTTATATTAAGGAGATATGGTTCATATATACAATGAAATTTATTACACTTCTATCAAAAAGGATGAATACCCAACTTTATATCAACATAGACATGGACAGTACTGGAGGAGATTATGCTGAGTGAAATAAGTCAAGCAGAGAAGTCAATTATGATATGGTTTCACTTACTTGTGGAGCATAAGGAATAACATGGAAGACATTAGAAGAAGGAAAGGAAAAGTGAATTCGCGGAAATCAGAGGTGGGGATGAAGCATGAGAGACTGTGGAATCTGAGAAACAAACTGAGGGTTTTGGAAGGGAGGGGGTGAGGGGGTTATGTGAGCCTGGTGGTGGGTATTAAGGAGGGCACTTATTGCATGGAGCATGGGGTGTTGTACATAAACAATGAATCTTGGAACACTGAAAAAATAAAATAAAATTTAAAAAAAATAAAAAATCATACCTTATATTATATACATAGACATCTAACTCTTTTACATCTTGCTTCATTTCATTTCTTATTAGATTACAGATAACTGACATAGAGAAAAGGATTTTCACTATAGCCCACAAAGTGCGAAATGTCAACCCTTTTTGAGGAGTGTGCCCATTGGTACCTCCTCCCATGGATAGATCAGCAAGGTTTTCTCTCTGGCTATGACAAGTTGGACGAGAAGTGGCAAATTGTTCAGGACCAAACAGAACATAAAAAACAGAGTATGGTGTGAGGTTCACCCAGGTGCCCCCCCAATCCAATTAGATGTTCCTTTTTAGAAAGTGTGAAAGTGTTGTCCATCCAGATAAGACAGCAGGACTCAACCCTCATCTAATTCCAAGGGTAGGCAAAATGGCCAGTTGCAGTAGAATCTTGACCCAGGGTGATCCAGGGCATTCTAGACATTCACCATACCTCAGAATCTCTCACACCTGAAAACATCACAGCCCAATGGGACAGACCATGTGAGGGCTGAAGGTGTTTCCATCTCCTCATTTTCCAGATTCCCCACAACCAGGATTTCCAGATAAAACACAAGATGCTCAGGTACATTTGAATTTCAGAGAAACAACAAGTAATCTGCTAGTATATCTATGCTGCATGCAGCTGGGACTTGTACTAATCTCTTGAATCCTTAATTTCAGCACTTTTTCTTCACCTCACCATTATCCTTAAACATGGCGGACAGTATGCCTGGGAAGGTGGGCAGTTGCCAGCAGATCCAATTGGTGGATCTATGGGGCCTGGAGCAGAAGCAGTATGATCTGGGAAGTCAGTGAAGGGCAACACCGCCCTGAGCTTGTTTTCTCATTCCCAATCCCTCACAAAACATGATCGGAAATACCAATGGAGACAACAAGATTGAAGGTCACAAGGATGGCAAGGTCATAAGCTATCATGGGCCATCATGGCTGGCTCCCTGGCCTGTGCATGATGCTTCGAATGTTCATCCTGGCCTTTTAGGTCTTGTACAAAGTCCAATAGAGCAGTTGCGAACATGTTATAAACTTCTAATGTGGCTTAGCAAGGCTCATAACCTCCCTAATCAGTTTTATTTTCTGAAAACAAGGCAGTGACTCCCTGTTCTCTAAAACCTCTTGCTTCTCTGACATTCTGTGTTAGATCCCTGTGTTTTGGTTCCCATTCTGCCACTTCCTAAGGGTTTAAGCTCAGGAATGGTGTTAAGTTCTTCCCCTCCAGAAGCACTAAAGAAGAGACATCCTTAGACAATGAGCCTCAAGATATAAGATGTAAAAGTACAAGAGGGCCTCTGAGCACACTTCAGTGCCAGTAGGATTGCAATGATCCTGCTCTCAGACACCTATATGGAGTTGATACAAGGGAACTCTCAGCCCCCTTCCTCAATGCCCTCCACCCAGACCTCAGGCAGTGGGGCATATTATAGTAGGAGATGCTCTCCAGAATTTCTGAAATGAGGCAGTTTTCTGGGTGAACTCTAACTAAGGCAGCCCCTCTTCTCTTCTTGAAGTCAGAGAGGAAAGGGCTATTCTAAAACAGTGAGGATCAACCCAGAATCCAAGTTACCAAAGAAAAAAAAACTTCCCTGAAGGTAAGTCTCCCAACAGAGACCAGCACTGAAAATCCCAGGCCACAACCAGAGGGATAAGGAATCCTGGACTTTCTGCTCTGTAACTGGGTGGTGATAATGGAGAGCAGCCCAGGGAAGAGAGTGTGAGGCAGACATTAACAATCTAGAAACCTCCCCTGCACTTAAATTGTACCAGAGGGATATACATTCCTATCTTTGTGTGGGTGGAGCAAGAAGGCAAATTAATATTTATCAGATTCCAGCAATAAGTCACACTTCATATGTGTTTTCTTATTTCATCCTTAACAGCTCTGTAAAATAGATGTCAGATCTCACTTTTGTTGATGATATGAAAATAAAATAGGAATTAATAGAAACCTCATGGCCACATACTGTATAAGGCTCCATGAAAAAATAGTACAAAAACTTTGTAGTTCAGATGGAGCGTCTAAGATGTGTTAGAATGGACATTTTGGTGATGTAAGGAGACAGGGAGCTGCAGTCAGCTGGAGCCGGAAGGAACAAAAGATTTTGGAACAAAAGATTGGAGCAAAAGATTTCAGTGCACAGGAAAGGAAATCAGTGTTAATTCCCTAGAAAAACAGATGAATATTGGTGTTCATAAGCATTGAGTTTACAGGTAAGTAGTTCCTGTCTACACAGAGATGTGGCGGACCATGGGGATTGGACGACGAGCATGATGCATTAGGGAAGGAAATACCCAAAAGTGATTGCAGGAGTATCTGCAGCCAGAGGACTCTTAGAAATCCCCTGCAAGATCTCTCGTCACCAGAGGTCTCTCTGATGAAGGGGCGGAGGTTCCTGGGATCATTGGACCACCCCTGAATTAACTCTGAGTCATTTCAAGTGGTTAGGACAACTGACCCATATATATTAGATGGTTCCAAGAGTTCTTGGAAAAGGATGGATGGTGTGCTGAGTTGGCATTTCTTGAAAATAATTACATGATGAAATTTATTAAAACTTTGCTACCATCAGTGGATGTAGATGGGGAGACACTGAGGCCCAGAAAGGTTAAGATGGGAGTTCAGTTCATAGCACTAATAAGTGGAAGATCCAGAGCACTGGCTTAGGTATATTTTCTTTCAAAGTCTCTGCAATTCCCTTTGTTCCCACATAGTCTGCATTCATAGCCACTGACAAGACCTTCTTTCCCCAAAGAATAACTTGTTGACAGACTGATGTTTAACATAAGGCACATGGAAACATGAATTTTATGTGGTAATTTTTTCTGTGGTAGGTGTGGTGTTTGGAATTTAAGTCTCATTAATCATGATGTTGTGTATTAATGTTAGGAGACACGGTGAAGCACAGAGATCCCCACAGATTCCTACGAGTGTTCTGACAGTTCTCTGGCACCCACTGGGTGTCCTTCAATTCAATTCAATTCTGACATTAACCACCCAGGGTTAGCACAGACCTGACCCCACAGTTAAGGGAAAAGTCTTTCATTAGATTGCCCCCATTTCAGACACCAGACTTAAGCTTTAGGTATCCCAAGCCACCCACACTCCTTCCTGGCCAGCTACAAATCCCAAAATGCTCCTTTTCCACTGGATGGCGTAGATTGCAATGCAGCTCTGACACAAGAATTAGTGTCAGATACCATAACTCCTCAGTCCTTCACAGGATTGCCCCTCTTCATCCTCCCAATGCAAGTCTTGGGGGGCCATATATACTTCTGACTGACTGGCTATAAATTCAGGGAATCCTACAAGCAAAGTTATGTCAGTTTGATAACTCACTAGAATGAGTTTCAAAATACACTAAAATGCTTACTCATGATTATAACTTATAGTATTATAAGGGATATAGATCAGGACTAACCAAATGAAGAGATGCATGGGTTAAGGTCTTGGGGGTAGTGGGAAGAACTTCTGTGCCTTCTCCTCATAGAATTGGGGCATAATACCCAACTAATATAACAGTATGTTCAACCAGGAAATTCCACTGAACTTGGTGTCCAGAGTTTTTATGAGGGTTTTATTTATATATGCATAATTGATCAAATCACTGGCCTCACATGTTTGAACTCAATCTCTAAAAGCCCCTGAAACCCCACCCAGAGGTTGAGTGGATAAAAGTTCCAACTGTAATTACAAACTAGGTCTTTCTGATGACCACACCCTATCCTGAATCTATCTAAGGATCTACATTTGTCATCTGATTGGCATAGCAAACACTCCTTTAACTCAAGAAATCCCACAGGGTTTTGAAGCTCTGTGTCAGGAACTGGGCGTAAAGATCAGGTATAGTCTTATGATATACAACACTGTGAGATGGAGAGAGGATATCACTTAAAGGGAAAAAGAGCCTAGCAGAGAAATCATGGATTTCAAACCAGGTGATAAAACAGTGAGTGAAAACAGATGTGGTCCTTGCTTGAGACCAGAGCCTCTAGAGAATCACCATGGTGTCATGGCTGAAACAAAGCTCTGGCAACAGATTCTAGCTCTCTGCCTCTCACCAGCTGTAAGATTTTAGATAAGGTGATTGTGTAATCTCTCTGGATCATTTTCCACATCGGTTTAATGGGGCTAACACTAAGCCTAAACTCAAAGTCTTGTTATGATCTAACAAGATAATCCATGAAATGCATTTAGAACAGCATTTTGTGTATATTAATATATTAGGGGTAATAACATAATTAACATCAATATCATAGTGGGGAAGACAAACATGGAATGAAGGTGAAATAATAGTTACATAATTCCTTAGGCAATCAAGGAAAGTGACTAAATTGTATTATAGTTGTATTTTTTAAATCATGGGTCATAACTCATTGATGAGCCACACAATTCATTTAGTGAGTTACTACCAGCACATTTGAAAAGTGAAAAAGAATAGTGTAGACAATAACAGGGAGTGCTGCTTCCTAAAAAATTTGTTTCCATTGCATGTATGTGTATGTATTTTATATATATTGTACTGAGTCACTATGGAAAATGCAGTGTTATTTCAATTTACTGGACTAAACATTTTTAAAGAAGAATGACATTAAAGACATTTTTCAATTCCTAAAAGTTAAGCATAGAGCTAGGTATAAAATAGACACCAGTAAATCTGTTTTCAATAAAAAGACATTAATGGGTGGATGAATACAATTGAATTCTAGATATTTTCACTGAATATGAGATATAAGCCAATGTTTTTGCAGTGTACTGAATGGGTGACAGAAACTCTTAAGTCCAGGACTCTGTCCTCCAGGCCTGTCTGAGTAAATAAAACATGAAAACCATGAGAATACAACCCAAGAGAATGTCCTTTAGTTTTTTTCAACAATTATTAGATGGGCACCTACTATATATCTAACACTATTCTAGGAACAGAGAGTAAAATATTGAACTCAGAACCCATCCTGGTATAGCTTAAATTCTGATGAAAAACAATGAAAATAAATAATCAGATATATAACATAATGTCAGAGGTGTTAAGTGCAATGAGGAAAAAGGAAGCAGGGAAAGGAAAGTATAGCTGAAGCTGCTCTTTGGAATGCAGATCAAGAGTTGGTGTGTAAGCACAGACCCAAATGAAGCAAAGTGTTGAGTTATATGGCTATCTTGGGGAAGAGTATGCAAGCAAAAAATAACACAAGGGCAAATGTCTGAAAATGGACTATATTTGATGTACTTGAGCAAGGAGGTTGTGTGGTTGGAGATAAGAAAGTTAAGAGATTTGTGTGGGCGTGTGTGTGTGTGTGTGTGTGTGTGTGTGTGTGTAGCTGTCAAACTGGTATGCATCATAAGCTGGAAAAAGAGGACAATGAAGACCTTAGTGAGAAAGAAAACATGCAGTGAGCAACTGCTATGCACTAATGACAGTGTATTCCCTAATTTAACCTTCACAACAGGTACCCTCACAATAATAATACCTAATAATGCATTGATCACTGCCTAAAGGACTGTGTGTACAAACTCATTCATAAAAAGCCTGTGACACTTCATGAAGGAGAAAACAGGTTCAGATATTTGAAGTGATTTTCCCAAGTGACTGAAGCTAGCAACAGGCAGACTTGGCTTTTTAATTGATTACTGTGTGACTCTTCATCCCAGTTGGCCCATCACACTGCCTCTTGGAGGGATATTTCAGATTGGAGCATACCTAGGTAGATTTGGGAAGAGAGAGCAGGGGTTGGGAAAAAAAAAAAAATAGAGGGCCATTTCAGGTACAGTAGTTTAAATCAAAGTGAGATGGGTGGTTGGAGGTCCTAACATGGAGACTGTAGATCTATAACAGGAAGGGGGACCTATCTCAAGTGGCCCCACAGGCAATGCTGTTCTCACACTCTCTTTGTCAGATACCAGATGTCATCACAATGGAAAGACAGCTACCTCAAATATCATGGCCCACAGGGGATTCATAAGCAATGCAACTGCCCTCAACCAAAGCTAAGAACTTTATGGTGGAAAGAAGAGATGAGGCTCATGAAGGAATCTGGAAGATTCAGAGTATTGAAGTAGAGTAGTTGCCTTAGTGATGGCAAAAGGTTATTTGTTGCCTCCCCTCCACTTTTCCCTTTCTGAACACAGTGCTGTTTGAGGACAGCCTGTCAAGGATGCTTTCCATCATGATTCCACTCTGACTCCCAGGTAATCCCCAGTTGATGTCTGCTTCAAAGCCGAATAGTCTGACAAAGCAAGAAAATATCCCATCTGGGGTAGATAGAAGGTACTCAAGCCCTGATGTGCCACCACTACAGGGAACCACCTTCTCACTATAATCTAGCCACACCCACATCACACCCACTGCCATCAACAGGTCCGGACCAAGAGAAGAGCAGTCGTGTGTGCCAGAAGCCTGAACACCACTGAAACAATGTTCAGTGGAAATGTGTAGCTCAGTGTGCAGTCAAGAATTTAAACTTCCAGAAAAAGTATCTGGACTTTGCCCTGGAAAATGATATCTAGGCCCTTGGAATGCCATGCCTGATAGGGGTATCTTTGTTTGCCTGGGAATCTTGAGTCACACCAAGGTCACCTGTTATAGTCTAGCAATGTGATTTAGAGTAGGGACTAACCACACTAGATAGTAACAATGTTATTTAGATGAGGGCTGTGAGCCATATAACATCAGTCAGTCTTTGGAGGCGCTTGTGACTGAGGTCATCCACTTGTGCAATCAATTATGCCTAACATGATGGAGCCCTAGTAGAAATTCCAAACCCTAAGCCTCGGTGAGCTTTCCTGATGGGTAATACCCCATGTGTACTATCACACATAAATGCCAGGAGACAAACGTCATCCTGACTTCATGGGGAGAACAACTGAAAATTCCACATTTCATACTCTCCTAGACTCAGCCCTATATGCTTCTTGCCTTGACTGATTTTCATCTGTATCCTTTCTCTGAAATAAATTGTAACCATGAATGTAACAACCTTCAGTAAGTAAGTTCTGTGAGTTCTTCTAATAAATTATTGAACCTAAAATTTGTTTTGGGGACCCTCAAACTTATATTTGGTATTAGAAAAAAGGATGGTCTTGCATGAGCCTCTCACAGTCACCTACAGGTGGATGAGGGATGAGTCTATCTTTCCTATGCTCTTGGCTATCTACATCATCTCAAAAAGTCCACGTGATGTGGATTCTGGCTTGTGCATCGCTAACATGTCCATGACGTATATAAGAAAGAATGCTGGAGAGTTAAATTATTTACTAGAGTCAGGATGATCCATAGAATAAAAGGCAGGAATTCAGAGACCACTCATCACACTTTCCTCACTCCCTCTAGCCTTTCCAAACAAGTCAAGCTCACTCTTGACTTCCAAACTTTATCTCTGATGCTCCTTTACTAGAAGAACTACCCCATACCTCTCCATGGCTGGGTCCTTCCCATCATGAGGTCTCTGATCAAATGCTTTCTTCCAGTGGGTTTTCCTTCCATCAAGCTTAGCTCCTCACTCTGGGTATTTTGTACCACATCTGCTTGTTTTACTATCTTTATAGAAATTATCACCAGCTGTAATTCTCTTGATCACATCTTGACTCATGGTTTTAGTCTCCATCTTTTCCCTCTGAAAGTAAATTCTGAAAGAGAAAATCCAGTTAGATTTTATCCATGGCTATGTCTCCAGATCCTATAGTATATATGAGTATTTGTTGAACTAATGAATTTCTTCCTTTAATGGGAGACAAAATCAAAGACTGAAATGGAAAAGGAGACTGCCAGCTAATATGCATCACCAAGATGAACATATTTAACTGAAGTCTTTCCTTCTTGTGTCCAGCTTTGCTCACTTTTTAAACATATTTGCATTTTCTTAGAATTCAGTGAGATGAATATAAAATTATGTCAGATAAACTCAAAGTTTTGAACTCATGATGGATGCACTTATGTGAAACCAGAAGTTGGTGGTGGTGGCAGTGGTGGCAGTGGTGGTTTGGTTTGATTTTGCATCTTTTGTTTTTTGTTTTTGCAGGAGAGAAGTTATTAGTTTGTTTGATCATGTTTGTTTTTCATTTGTGTTTTTATGATGAAGTGAAAAAAATGCCACAGTTAGAAGAGAAGGTTTGTCAAAAGAAAACCTTAGCACAAAGATGGAGGATGCAAATGAAGAAAGTAGATTGGCTACATCTTTGACATGCTTGGCTTACCAGAAAAAGTGCTTTCCCTGTGAAGCCTCTTTTGTGTGTCTTCTAGTGTGACCACTGGGAAGATTAAGGATAACAATATGGAAAAATCACTGGCACATGATGGGGATCCATAATGCTGAATCCCTAAGTTTGGTCTGGGCAAGTACATCAAAAATTCAGATGCTGACACTTTCCTGTGTTGGACAGGACTTTTGCACTTGTAATTTTTTCTCATAGAATGGGGAGAAGGCATTAGACAGTGACAAATGTGTCTCCTGAAGGAAATTTTATGTAGATTCTAAAAGCAGCAAATTGGCTTCTCTGGAGAGTAGGTCACTTTTTGCAGACTGACAGAGACACAAGCAGATGGTACTTTCATTTTTACCTTGATGGCAGGTTATGAACAGAAGGTCAGATTAAACTTTGGAGGGGTGTGTGTGTGTGTGTGTGTGTGTGTGTGTGTGTGTGTGTGTGTAATTATACTGTTACTTTATTTTTATAAGGAGAAGGACACTGAGAGAGAACTCCAAATCCAAACCCCCAGCCAGGGTCAACACACCACATGATGAGTGACTTTTGGGTGCACCCTTTCCATTTCATTGTTGTCATTATTGTCACCCCCAATTCCCACCCTCTTCTATTTTAAAGAGCCCTATTTGATTGGGCTTTCAGCATCTGCTTCTGTGTTTTCCTCAAAGCCAATTTTACACTGCTTTAAGGCAGAATATGTGACTCCTCAGCAAATCTCTCCTCCCACCCACAAGTTACTAGTTCAGGAGGGGACACTCAGTTCAATTTGGCTAATAAAACTGGAAAATTTTTACCTATTGGCTTCTAGGGAGAATAATCTTCACTCTTAAGAGATCTTTCAGAGGAGAAACTTCCTCCCTCTTGATATGGACCTGGAAGCCTGACTCACTGAAGCCATTGACAGCCAACTTTCAACCCCACAGTGAAGCAAAGAGAAGGCAAAACAGAGGGAAAAGGAGTCACATCTTGCCAACACCAGAGAGCTGCTTAACCATGCTACCCTGGGCTTCCAACCCCCACAGAAAATTTCCATGAACCAATTTGCATTTAAGCTAATAGAGTTCCTTTGTCTAGTTCTTGTACCCAAACACATCTGCATCCTACCTAATACAACTGGTTGGATGCTGGACTCATCAAACTATTCACCCTGCATTTATTCATTCATTTGTTCAACAAAGAGATCACCTACACTGCATCATTACTGGGGACATGTCCCCAGTAATACATGCAGATTTATCCTTAAGCTAACAATCTATAGATAAAAACAAAGAAAATTTTATTAAAAATAAAAAAGGATGCAGTACAGTGAGATAAGTACATAAGAAAGGTGTATAAGATACAGAGTGGAACAAAGAAGTTATCAATCAACTGTATCTTATTTAGGAAAGGAACAGTTGTCTGGGTTTTGAGCAGTAAAGAGACATTCTGTCCAGACAGAAGGAGGGCAATGGTATATCCCATAGAAAAATAAGTTTGTTTACGGACTCGAGGTACAAAATAGTAAAAACAAAAACAAAAGAAAACAAAACAAAAAACCCTTAAGGAACATAAGCAATTAGGTATGACTAGAGTGTGTGGGAATGAAAGGAAAAGGTTGGGAGACAAACCTGACCAGTTAAGAAGATCTGGAGGGCTTTGCATGCCACCATTAGGGAGACAATGAAGGGTTTAAGCAGTAGTTTCTGTAGGTTCTCCCAAAGTCATCCTTCCTCCAGGAAGCCTCCCATGACTATTTCAATGATCCCTGAAATGTATTCTATCCAAACTATCCAGTTTGGTATCACACAACACAAAGGCATGACACTGGGGTCTAAGACGCAGAGAAGTCAGGAACTAGTGTCTCACTTCTCTCTCTGGAGCAAGTGGGTACTTCATTAAGGCCAGCGAAACTAAATGTGATTTCATTAGTGACTTCAAAGTTACCCAATGGTATTTGCATTTTAAATAAATTAAGACCTCCTCTGCTCATTATAATCATGAAAGTCTCTTCTGATGTATTTCCAAGGACACATTGGCAAAAAGGAAGTATTTATTTTATTTTATGTGTTCAATTTCATATTCATTTTACATGAATCTAGTGTCACCCACCTTAGAGTTCAGTACAAGATGAGTTGCTAAGTGGTTAAGATCTGTATTATTATTTTGGACAGCTTCTTGATTCTTTGTTTCAGGACTGTAGAAGCCTATAAAGTCTCATAAAAATGCATGTACCTTCCATTGCAGTCCTTCCACTGCGTCAAAAGGCCTTCTGAACATGCAATCCCCATCCCTACTCAGTGCCTTTGCTCAAGATGTTCTGCCACGAAAGCCCTTCCTTCTATTCACTCCTATGCCTCACTCACTGAACTCAAGCTGAATACCCACCTCTTTCCTGAGATCTGATTAGAAAAAGAGTAAACTGGCAATGAGATAACTTAGTTACATTAGGTTTGCAGAGTCACTTGAATTACCTGAGCCTGTTTCTCCAGTTGTAAAATAAGATATTTCAATAGATTGATTCAAGATACAGGTATTGAGAAATTAGCTTATGGATTAGGCATTAATAGATGCTGACATACAGAGATAAGTATGATACGGTCTCCTTTTTGAGGATGTTAGGATTTTACAAATTGGATGGAGAAAGACATATAGAGATACAAGCATAAATAATTACAAGACCTAATATTATTATACAGTATGGGAGATTGTGTCAATGATTTCCAAAATGCACCAAGCTGATATTCTGTAATTCTTCTTTCTACTAGCTTTCTCAACATTTTATACTTAATTCGTCATAATGTTTATGTGAATTAATCTCCTTTCTTCAAATGTGTTTAAAGAAACACATTTGCATTATGCTTTAGAGTTAACAAAGATATTTCATTTGTGATAGGTAATTATCACATTGAATTAGGGAGCTAAGTTCTTCTTTTCATAAGAAGAAATTCTGAGAAGCTTAGCATCTTATTCAATGTCATACAGATAAATGGCAGAGCCATAGTATAAGATTATTTTTCTTTCTGTGCCGTAATGCTCATGTCCTTAAGTCAGAGTTTTCCCACCCTCCCTCCCTCTGTCTCTCTGTATCTGTCTCTGTCTCTCTCTCTCTTTTTTACACACCCGTCTTTTACTCAAAACTTTGTTAAGAAGCAACATTATAGAGAAGTGGAAGCCTGTCTAAATTACCTCCCCTTTCTATGCCACTCATCCCTTACTCAGCTTCTTTCACTTTGCCTTCTTAATCAGAACAGATCTCCTTCTCTTCTTAATCTAACCTCTCCTCACACACTTAGCAATCACCTCATCTCCTCCCACCCACATTGAGACTTTTCTTTCTTAAATCCTGCTTCTTAGTGTCTCTTCCTTTCCCCCACTGAAAAATGTTTACATGTTCCCTATCCCAAATCAACATAATGAATTAAGTGGCTATTCTATACCAAGTCTTGAGTTGAGTATTGGAGTACCAAAGATGAATAAGATAAGAGTTTTGTCCTTAAAGACCTCATCATCAAGTCTTGAGACAGACAAGATCATAACATTATTTCACTCAAGGAAACTCTTGTTCTCACTAAAGTTCGGACGTCAATAAAGAGAAGATTATAGCTTAACAAAACCAGAACCATGACAGTCATGCCCTAATACCCAACCACATATAATTTAGTGTTTTGCTATCTTAGTTCCACCCCCATCAATGAAAAATCTTGGATGGACTGGTTCCCTTTACAATGTAATTTGTGATATAACAATTCCAAGGTACAAGCAGTAATTACTCAGTAGTTACTAAGTATTTAGTGACACCAGAGTAAAAACCCATTTGAGGGAAACAATACTCCTCCTATTAGTAGCACTTAACCACCTTTTAAGAATAATAGGCTACAATCCTTGTAGTTTCATGCATTGGAAATTTTTTTAACTTTGTTTTTAATTTATTTTTTATTTATTTTCAGCATAACAGTATTCATTATTTTTTCACCACACCCAGTGCTCCATGCTATCTGTGCCCTCTATAATACCCACCACCTGGTACCCTAACTCCCACCCCCACCCCTTCAAACCCATCAGATTGTTTTTCAGAGTCCATAGTCTCTCAAGGTTCACCTCCCCTTCCAATTTCCCTGAACTCCCTTCTCCTCTCTAACTCCCCATTTCCTCCATGCTATTTGTTATGCTCCACAAATAAGTGAAACCATATGATAATTGACTCTCTCTGCTTAACTTATTTCACTCAGCATCATCTCTTCCAGTCCCGTCCATGTTGCTACAAAAGTTGGGTATTCATCCTTTCTGATGGAGGCATAGTACTCCATAGTGTATATGGACCACATCTACTTTATCCATCGTCCATAGAAGGGCATCTTGGTTCTTTCCACAGTTTGGCGACTGTGGCCATTGCTGCTATAAACATTGGGGTACAGAGGGTCCTTCTTTTCACTACATCTGTATCTTTGGGGTAAATACCCAGGAGTGCAATGGCAGGGTCATAGGGAAGCTCTATTTTTAAGTTCTTGAGGAATCTCCACACTGTTCTCCAAAGTGGCTGCACCAACTTGCATTCCCACCAACAGTGTAAGAGGATTCCCCTTTCTCCACATCCCCTCCAACACATGTTGTTTCCTATCTTGTTAATTTTGGCCATTCTAACTGGTGTAAGGTGATATCTCAATGTGGTTTTAAATTGAATCTCCCTGATGGCTAGTGATGATGAACATTTTTTCATGTGTCTGATAGCCATTTGTATGTCTTGATTGGAGAAGTGTCTGTCCATATCTTCTGCCCATTTTTTGATATGATTGTCTGTTTTGTGTGTGTTGAGTTTGAGGAGTTCATTATAGATCCTGGATATCAACCTTTTGTCTATACTGTCATTTGCAAATATCTTCTCCCCTTCTGTGGGTTGCCTCTGCACAGCAAAGAAAACAGTCAAAAAACAAAACAAAACAAAACAAAAAAAAAAAAAAAAAACAAAGGGGCATTGGAAATTTTTCCTGTCCATCCAAAGTCCTCACTGGCATAAGCTCAGGTAATCAGCAACAATTATTTTAATTATAGATTGTCTTCCGACCAAAGAAGACTAGAGGATGGGCAACCATTCCACCTCATACAGAACAACTACAGCTATGATAAAGGCTGAAAGAAAAAAGATCAAGTACTTCAGAAGCACACAACGGGATGTCTGAACTATTTTAGGGGAGGGAAAGGAGGTGAGAGAAGACAATTTTAAACTAAAAATTGGGAAAGAGTGGGAATTAGCCTGAGAAAGGTGTAGAGGGTTTTCAGACAGAGAGGAAGTATGATCAAAGGCCCCAGGGCAGGAAAGATCTTATCACTCAAGGACTCACAGATGGCCAATGGGTATGGAATAAAGTGAGCAGAAGGCAGCTCAGAAGCTGAAGCATTAGGAGGAAATGGGCCAATGCCTTAGAAGCCAAGCTATCAATTTTAGGCCTGATCCTAAAAAACCTGAAAGTCATTTAAAGATTTGGGGTGGGGTGCTGTGTCATATTTCCCTTCTGAAGAGATGACTTAGTCTGCTGCACAGAACAGATGCAGCAAGGAGTAGCTGGAGGACAGTTAGGAAAACATCACAGATGTTGAGGAGAGGAAGAGGTGGTCCAGACTCCACCCTAAAGGGTATGAACTAAGTGAAGTCCGATGCTACCCATGTGCAGAGCCATCTGGCTCCACTCCGTCTGACATCTGGACCAACACTCTTTTCCATTTGTCACGACCAATGGGTCCACAGAGAATAACTGACAGCAAATATATTCACAAAGGGACTGGACAAGTCAAGACAGACAGCTGAGGACTAGAAGAATATCGAAAATTTTGGACACTGTGGGACACAGATCTTTTGTGAGGATTAGATCAGAAGAAGCATGTCAACCCTTCAGTACCTGGAATACACAGAGGGCTCAGCACATATTGGCAAGTGTTCTTAATTCTATTCTCCATCTGCTATGACCTGCATCACAACTCAGCTCCACAAGAGGAAAGGTGAGTCTAATATATCTCCATCCCCAGCCCTGGGCACAGTCTTTAATATATACCAGTGTCGCTCTCGCCAGCAAGAACGACCAGGAGACCTCAGCGAAGCAAGCTTTATTTCTGCGTAGCTGTTGGGATCCCTCTCCTCCGCCCGTACATGTGTATATATACCAAGGTTGCACAACCAATCACTCGCAGCCACATAGACACAAAATCCTAAGTTCCGCCTACTGGCTCGCATCCAGCCACCATCTTAATGGCGTGTTTAGTTTCGGGCACCGAAAAAGTCGAGCGGCGCCCGTCACCCCCCCCCCCCCCGCCCCGCGGGCCCAGCCGGAGCAGCTCCGCACCGTCGCCACCCGGCGGCAACGGCTTGAGGCAGCAGGGGCCGAGGCAACGAGCGGGCATGGCGGAGCCCAGAAGCATCACCGCGCATGCGCTACAAGCCGCTCTGGCACCAACATACCAGGTTATCCATAAATCCTCCTTTTTTTTCATAAGTCCTCACTGAATAAATAAACTGAACAAAAACTTTTTTGAAAGAATTTTGGCTTAAGAAATTCCTGTCACCTTTGCGGTGTTCTAAGGGATTCAGAGCACCCATAACCAGATCCAAAAGAAATGTTAAAAAGCCACCTAAGATTCTGAAGAACAGGTCTTGCTCCTACTCAGCTGCCTAGGATAACCAGAGGAAAGGCCTCTCATAGGAGAACAAAACCAAAGACTGTGCTCTCAACTTGGTCACATTAGGACAAGCCTGCTTAAAGCAATGTTGCTAATATGAAAGAGCCATGACAAATCAGAAAAACAGTGCATAGTATTGAGCCTGAAGGCCCAGCAAAGGATGGAGCCAGGTAAATGAGTAATGAGTCTAGAAGCTCAACAACCTGAAAGCAATGTAGAAAAAGAGGTGAGGGATAGATAGACAAGTGGTTCATAACTGAGACCATTAGCTAACAGCAGGATGGACTTGCCATAGAATGCCATGATCATTGTACAGAATACAGCAGGCCTACAGCCTGAAGAAACTGTACAGGGAAGATCCTCAGCGTAGCATCCTGGGTTTGGCACGTAAAAAGGACATGGAATGTGTTTCCTCCAGAAGAACATCACTCCCATAACTGAGATGCAGGCCGCAGGGACTGAGTATCCCTATGCTCACTTACATGATCCTCACTAACAGCAAGATGTATGAGAAGTTTGTTAACCTTCTCAGTAGCTCAGCGCTGTTTGAACACTGTGATCTAAGAAGCTGCAACTATCCCAAAGAAGACAAATATTACTGATATAAGAGCTTTAATATTTTATTTCTTTGAGAATTTGGTGGAACTCTGTTAGTGAAATCTATGTTTATACATCCCTGAATCATGGGTAAAACCTGCATAGGTGTACATGGAGAGGTTTCACCTACCAGAATGTTCTGAGAATAATGGGAATTCAGTCAGGAGGGCCAATGAAGTGAGGAGCTTCCAACCAGAAATGTACTCAGAAAGAGAGCCTGAGAAACTGTTACCTATCTTAGAAAGTGTTTAAGGGCTTCAACTGAAAGGCCTTCCTGTCACAGGCTGAGTACTGGGTGAGGAAGAGGAGGATGACTCAGGGTTATCAGTGCTCAGAAGGTAGCAAGTTTGGGTGGATGCAGACTCTGTGGTCAGCATACCAGAGATCAAGTCCTTGTGGTAAGAACCCAGCTTGTCCCTAGCATCATGGAGCATCAGTCACCAACCTGTAAAGTGTACATGTCCATAAACACTTTTTTCAGCAAAATGATTTGAATATGAAATAAGGTAAGATATGCAAAGCACCAGAAATGGTGCCTGACCCACTTGAGAGGCCCCCTAGGTTCATACATTCAATAAATATGTAATGAACACCCACTCTTCACCAGGCAGTTTTCTGAGTACTGGAGATGTGGTAGTTAGCAAAACAAAATTCCAGTCCATGTGAAGCTAATATTTGAGAGAGGATGACAAAAAACATAGATATATTTGTTTAAGTTAGAGGTGGGGAAAAACAGTGCTATAAAAATATAAATTGACATAAGAATGTTTATATAGAAGGTCAGGAAGTGAAAGTGGTCCTTGAGAAAATATATGAATAAAGTAAGGGCAAAGAGAGCAGAAACAGCAAATGGGGTGAGATGGGTTGTGCTTGGTAAATTCAATGAGCTATAAGAATAGTTTCTTCTATTTTCTTACTGTTCCTTCAGGACCATTCAATACATGACATATGTGGCCCTTCCTATCTTCAGTCCTAAAGCTATATCATCTCTTCAAGAGATCTATTCCAAACCTGTCCCTTTTGTGCAAAAATATCCCCCCTTGAAAACAGAATGTTTGCCTCTTTCTAAGAGGCAGATTTCCCTGAGAGAACTAACCTGTCTCTGAACCTAATGAGTTGCAGTGGGCAGGTAACCCCACCCCCAGGCCTCACAGCTAACCAGCTGTTTCTGGTTATCACAGCTGGTCAGCATGCCTTCTGATGCCTGTGGCAGCCTGGGTGCGTGCTTCAGGAGAAATGGTGGTTATTTACAAGAGGCAAGTGTGAGATTGAAGATGGAGTGAGGGTGTGGAAGGGTGCAAAGAGATCCACAGCCACACCCCCTTCTGATTTCTGACCAAAAAAGCAAAGGCTTGGATTGTGTTCCTCAGAGGCTCTCCCCGCACTGGTTAATGGAAAAGGCAGGTGGGAACTGAAAAGGCAGAAAGGGAGTATGGAATATTTTCTTTTGCTTTGTTGGCTTTGGAAAGCTAAAAAAGATTCCACCACCTGTGATTCCAGCCCTGATTGCAAAACATTCTGTTATTTTAGCTGTGAGTCTGTAGTTAGCAGATTGTCAGTTTGGCCTCACAGCGATATAGCAGCCAAAAAAGATTACACATTTTAATTTCCTGAGCAGGTGCAGGCATCAGGACTGGTTTCAGAATACCACTGAAAAGCGAAATAGAGGTGGAGAAGGAAAGCAAAACTGGGGTTATGAGCTTATGTGTGGTGGAGTATGTTGGCATGAGCACGGGAGAAAGAAATGAGGCAAAAACAAGGAGAAACCTAAATATATGAGAGAAGAAATACAAAAAATATAAGAGGGTGGCAACCAGAAGAGGACTGAGGGTACCTCAGAGAAATTATTAAAAATTTAATGATCAAAGGGAAAGAGTTATTTTGTGCATGTACTCCCATGTTATGCTCAACCTCATGTAGGATAAGGGTCATCATTAACTCAGAGTGCCTTTGTGAAAATGTGACAAGATGCTGTTTTCCCAGCATAAATGACAGCTGTTCTCACTGCATGTAGTGATGAGCAGAGCACTGTCTGCATTTCACCATCATATATGCACTGTTGTGCAGATCACAAATGTACACCTTTGCCTGTTGGTCCTGTTCATACTATAAAATTGCTTTTATTTTTTAAAGATTTTATTTATTTATTTGACAGAGTAAGAGATCACAAGTAGACAAAGAGGCAAGCAGAGAGCGGGGAAGCAGGTTCCCTGCTGAGCAGAGAGCCTGATGTGGGCCTCAATCCCAAGACCCTGAGATCATGACCTGAGCTGAAGACAGAGGCTTAACCCAGTGAGCCACCCAGGCACCCCTAAAACTGATTTTAAGTAAAGCAGCAAGACTTTGGAATGTTGAGACAGAGCTGTGCTCTCATGAGAAAAAAGAAAGCAAAGCAGCAAGGAGGGGAAATAAGTTGGTGAGAGAATGCAATTCCAAAAAGTTGGCTGTGAGAATGTCAAATAATCAAAAAACACATCTCAAAGGGAAGAGCATATTTCCTAGAATGGAGCCAATGATAGGGTAGGAAGAGAGTCAGGGCACCTTCCCAGGCCCCATCCTCTGGAATTGCATCCCACCACCCTCTCAATCTCACACAACCAATGAATGAATGAATGCATTTCTGATTGCATAGATCCTATCCCATAGATCCTATTCCATTCCAATCTTTCAGTGATGTGGGAAGGAGAAGGAACATCGAGATAATGTAATGATTATCTTATAGGTGCCTGAGGTCTGTGATTACACTAATTTATTCAACAAGCATTCATTCAGCACTCACTTTGTGCTAAGTATTCTGCTAGGTACTGGTAATATAACATCACCAAAATAATCATTATTTCTTAGCTCATATGATTGGTGTGATGATGACATGAGATAAGGCAAAGACAGTACACAAAATGATTAAGAACATGAGCAAGCATGGTAATAATATTATAATGGTTTCTTCTTCATAGAATTGTTTAATGACTAAATTAGATAATACGAATGATTAAGTGCAATGCATGATTCAAAGTAGGCTATTCATAACATTATTTACCTTTCCACATGTTTTCTCCCTCTCCAACTTTAGAGATAAGAAGAAATATCCAATTCAGATGTACAAAAACTAGAAGAATGTTATCACCATTACAATATAAAAAATTCTAGAAAAACTTTAATTACTTTTCTTGGACTCATTAGAGAATTAAGGTCATGGGGCAAGAAGCAGAATATGGAGAATCACCACAGAGAAAAACAGGACCCACCAAGATCCCCAGTAGGACCCAATAATGCCAGTAAGATGATTTAACAAGATAATTTTGATGAATTTATAAAATCTGAAAGTGGTCTAGTGTGAAAGCATTAAGGCCCTGTGATCCCAGACACAGAGAGCACCACCCCTTTCTTACAAGTTTATGTTTGTTTGTTTGCTTGTTTATTTTTCCAATTTTAAGTTTTTATTTTAATTCTAGTTAGTTAAAACACAGTATTATATTAATCTCAGGTGTACAATCAAGAAACAGACTCTTAATTATAGGTCCACACCCCCTTGAAGACTTTTCCTCCAGGATTCCACCAGGGGCTCACATGGAGAAACCTAAGATTGCTTCCCCATGGAGCTGGCTGGAGGACATAGGGCAGTAGGCATTGCTGATACCCATCCAAACCATGTTTACATTTTCCTTACAGGACAGAAACATTAATCTACAGAAGAAAATGCAACAAGAACAACATCTTGAGGGCACTGAAGAAAACCTACTACAGCTGGAGGAAAGGAATAGGAAAAAAAAAATCTACTTGTGGAAGAGGGGTAGAGACACATGCTATGTCCACTGTTACCTCTAGGACAACAGTTAGAAAAATTTAAAACTATACCCCTAAGAAACAGATTCAATGACTGTCTAAGAAGAAGGCTTAGTTATAACCTCAGAGAATGCCTTCACAGTTGCTTCCAACATCACACTACCAAGCACTAAGTAAAAATGAAGTGGGTTAGGACTAGGAGCACCATGAGAGAAAGATTTTATCTGGCATGCAGTACAAGTAAAGATACAGGGCTAAGTAGGTACAACTAGACCCAAAATGGGAGCAGGTATTGAGAAAAATGGTGTGGTTTATTAGCTCGCACAATAAACACAGCATTGACTAGTAGAAATGGAAGCCTCTGATGCACAAGGACAGTAAAAGTAGTAACATACTTGAAACACAGCTCAATTTTCAAATGGATAACAGAGACCCCCTCCACCATACACTGAAATCAAAAGGAAATAAAGTTTGCTTCTCTTCCAGCATAAAAATATTTACTTAATGTCTGACTTTAAACAAACAAACAAACAAACAAACAAAAAAGATGAAACATGCCAAAAGGCAAGAAAAAAAAAAAAAAACATAACCAGAAGAGACAAAGCAATAATAAGAACCATACTTGCATATGACACAGACTGGTCTAGGATATTTTTTCCATTAATCCTATAAGGTGCACTTATAAAAGGAAATAGCTGGCTCTGTTAGAAAGGGTAGACAACATAAACAATCAGATAAGCAATTTCAGCAAAGATGAAAACCATTAGAAATAATTTGAGGGCACCTGGATTGTTCAGTCGATTATGTGCCCAACTCTTGATTTTGGCTCAGGTCATGATCTCAGGGTCATGGGATTGAGCCCCAAACTGGGGTCAACTCTCCTTGAGATTCTCCCCTTCCTCCTCATCACCTACCCCCCCCACTAATGTTCTCTCTAACAAATAAATAAATTAAAATATATTCTTAAAAAGAAATAATCTGAAAATGTTAGCAATCCAAAATATAGTAATAAAAATTAAAAAAAAAAGATCTCAACAAGCACATCAGTGTTTTCAGCATAGTCAAAAAAGTATCAGAGAACTTAAAGACAGGTCACTAGAAATTACTCAGCTGAAACGCAAAGTGAAGAATAAGCAAAAAGTAAAACAACAATAAGTAAAATAGAACACCCAAAATATACAAATAATTAGAACCTCCCCCAAAAAGAAGGAGAAAATAAGAAAGAAGAAATAAATGTCAAAAATTTTCTAAAATTAAGAGACAGACAGAAAAAAAAAAAAAGAGACAGACAGCAAAACAAAGATTTAAACAGATCAAAAATAGTAGGGAACACAAATATTAAATAAACCACAACTAGGTATATAATGGTCAAACTTCTACAATTAATAACCAAAAGAAAATGTTGAATGTAGTTAAAGAAAACAGACACATTACCTACAGAAGATCAAGGAAATAAATTATGTAAGATTTATCACTGGTAATAATGTAGACAAGACAATGTAGTGACATCTTCAAAATTTGGAGGAAAAAACATTAACCCAGAATTCTGTATCCAGTAAAAATGGACTTCAAAAGTGACAGAGAGGGGCATGTGGTTGGCTCAGTGAGTTAGTGCCTCTGCCTTCCACTTGGGTCATGATCCCAGGGTCCTGAGATCCAGCCCCGCATTTGGCTCTCTGCTCAGCAGGGAGCCTGCTTCCCACTCCCGCTGCCCAGCCTGCTTCCCTGACTACTTGTGATCTCTGTCAGACAAATAAATGAAATCTTTTTTTTAAAAAGTGAAGGAGAAATGAGATATTCTCAAACAAAAATTGACATACTTCATAAGAAATGATAAAGGAAGTTATTCAGCTAGAAAGAATATGATATTTGGCAGAAACCTGGCATTACACGAAGAAATGAAAAGCATCAGAAATGGAATAAGTGGAGGTAAAATAAAAATCATTTTCCTATTTTTAGTTTCTTTAAATAGTAAATGACTGTTTAAGGTAAAAATAGTAAAAATGTATTGTTTAAAGTATATATAAAAGTCATATTATGCTAAGCAAAATAAGTCAGTCAGAGATAGAAAAATACCATATGATTTTACTCACATGTGGAATTTAAGAAGCAAATCAAATGACCAAAGGAGAAAGAGAGAGAGAAAGAAACTGGCAAACCAAGAAACAGACTTAACTACAGAACAAACAGAATTCAGATGAGGTCAAAGGAAAAAGTGTTGTAACCTACAAAGTAACCCCCACTAGGTTACCAGTAGATCTCTCAGCAGAAACTATAGGTCAGAGAAGACTGGAATCACATACTCAAAATGTTGAAAGAAAAAAAAAAAATACCAGACAAGAATACAAGAATACTCTATTCAGCAAAGTTATCTTTCTGATATGAAGGAAAATAAGACTTTCTCAGACAGAAGAAGAGGAAGAGGAAGAAGAAAAACAAGATCAAGCCAAACAAGAAGGAGGAGGTGGAAGAGGAGGAAGGAGGAAGAAGAAGAGGAGAAGGAAGGGAAAAAGAGGAGGAGGAGAAGGAAAGGAAGAGAAGTAACATACCC
Source organism: Mustela nigripes (assembly GCF_022355385.1). Taxonomy (NCBI): domain Eukaryota; kingdom Metazoa; phylum Chordata; class Mammalia; order Carnivora; family Mustelidae; genus Mustela; species Mustela nigripes. The sequence goes on from NC_081559.1 coordinate 109,311,194, forward strand.
CCATGGAAACCCATTACTTTACAAAAATAGTCAAAACAAGGGGAAAAGAAATAATAGAAATGCAAAACAATGAGAAAGCAATAAGATCATATTAGTAAGTCTCACATGTTAATAATAACACTATATAAATAGATTGAATTCACCAATTAAAAAAAAAAACACAAAATGGATGAATGGATAAAAAAAAAAGACTCAATTATATGCTACCTATAAGAGACTCACTTCAGCTTTAAGAATACACACAGGATCAACATGAAGGAACAGAAAACAATATTCCATGCAAGTAGAAACCAAAAGAAAATGGGACTGACTATCTTATATAAAACAAAATAGACTTTAATCCAGAAAATAGTAACAAGGTACAAAGAAAGCCTTTATATAACAATAAAGAGGTCAATTGCAAGGAGATATAACAATTATAAATATTTATATACCCTACATCAGGGCACTAAATATATATACATATTTTTTTATTTTTTTAATATTTTTTATTTATTTGACAGAGAGAGCGAGATGACAAGTAGGCAGAAAGGCAGACAGAGATAGAGAGGGAAGCAGGTTCTCTGAGCAGAGAGCTGTGGAGCTGGATCCCAGAACCCTGAGACCATGACCTGAGTTGAAAGCAGAGGCTTAGCCTTCTGAACCACCCAGGTGCCCCACTAAATATATTTTTTAAATACTAACAAATCTGAAGAGAGAAAGAGACAATAATACAAAAATGGTAGGAGAATTCACTACTCCATCTTCAACAATGAATAGATCATCCACACACAAAATCAACAACAAAACATTGTATTTTGACAGATACATTAGAACAAATGAACATAACAGATAACAGACATTTATAGAGCACTACGTCCAACAGCAGAAGAATACACATTCTTCTCAAGTGTACATGAAAATTTTCCAGGATAGCTCATAAGATAGGACACAAAATAAGTCTTAGCAAACACATGAGTAAAATCATACCAACTACCTTTTCTAACAACAGTGTTATGGAGCTGGAAATCAATAAAAGAGGAAAGCTGGAAAATCTACAGATATGTGGAAATTAAAGAAAACACTCCTGATCAACCAATGGGTCAAAGAAGAACTCAAATGAAATTTTTTAAAATCTCAAAACAAATGAAAATGAAAACACAGCATACTCAAATTCATGGGGTGCTGCAAAAACAATCTGATAAGGAAATCGATAATGTTAAGTCCGTGTATTTGGAAAATATAAATATTTCTAACAATTTTACTTTACACCTCAAGAAATTAGCAAAAGAACAAACAAAGTCCAAAATTAACAGAAGAAAAATAACAAAGATCAAAGTGGAAATAGAGGAAACAGAAATCAGAAAACAATAGGAAAAAGTCAACAAAACTAACAAATTAACAAACCTTTGGCTAGACTAAGAAAAAGACAGATAAGACTCAAAAATATAAAATTAGAAATTAAAGGGAAGACTTTACAGTTGATACTACAGAAATACACAAAAGCCCAGGACTAGATAACATCTCTGGGAAGTTGTACCAAATATTTAAAGAAGAATTTATACCAACTTTTGTCAACTCTTCTCAAAAAGTTGAAAAGGAGGCAACACTTGCAAACACATTTTATGAGGCCTGCATTACCCAGACACCAAAGCCAGATAAAGACACTACTGGGTAAAACAAACAAACAAAAACTATAGACCACTATCTGATGAATATAGACACAAAAATTCAGCAAAACATTAGGAAACTTAATTTACTGGCACATTTAAAGGATTATACAAAAAGTTATCCAAATTGATCGAGTGGGATTTATCACTGGGATACAGGATGTTTCAACATATGCAATCAATACATGTCATACACCAAAGTAATAGGATAGAAATCGAATAATTATCTCAGTAGATGCAGGAAAAGTATTTGAAAAAAATATAATATTCTTTCATAAGATCCTTCAATCCTCAATAAACTGGGTATAGGTGAAACATGCCTCAATAAAATAAGAATCATATACAACAAACCCATAACTAGGATTATACTGTTGTGAAAAATTGAAAGATTTTCTTCTAAAATCAGGAACAACACAACCACTCTCCTTTATAGTAGTAAGAGTCATAGCTAAGGCAATTAGGCAAGATAAACAAAATACATTCAGATTGGAAAGGAAAAAGCAATCTTGTCATTATTTGCAGATTATGTGATCTTATATACAGAAAATCCTAAAGATTCAGCCAAAAAGCTGTTGGAACTGATCAATAAATTCAGTACCTTTACAGAATATAAAGTCAACATACAGAAATCAGTTTTATTTCTATACAGTAACAATTAAATATATTAATTTCACTTAATCAACCTGAAAAGGAAGTAAAGAAAACTGTCCCATTTACAGTCACAGTATTTACAATAAAATACTGAGGAATAAATTTTGCCAGGAAATTAAAACATGTATACAATAAAAACTATAAGCCTTGATGAAAGAAATGGAAGAAGATGCAACAAATGGATAGATATCTTGTGTTTGTGGATAGAAAAATTAGTATTGTTAAAATGTCGATATTACTTAAAGCCATCTAGAGATTCAATGCAATCTCTATCAAAATTACAATGACATTTTTCACACAAATATTAAAAAGAAAAAATTCTAAAATTTTTATGGAACCACAAAGGACCCTGAATAGCCAATTTAGTCCTGAGGAAAAAAGAATAAAGTGGGAGACATCACATTTCCTGATTTCAAACTATACTACAAAACCATAGTAATCAAAACAATATGGAACTGGTAAAAATAGTCACATAGGGGGCGCCTGGGTGGCTCAGTGGGTTAAGCCGCTGCCTTCGGCTCAGGTCATGCTCTCAGGGTCCTGGGATCAAGTCCCGCATCGGGCTCTCTGCTCAGCAGGGAGCCTGCTTCCTTCTCTCTCTCTCTCTCTCTCTCTCTCTGCCTGCCTATCAGTGTACTTGTGATTTCTCTCTGTCAAATAAATAAATAAAATCTTAAAAAAAAAAAAATAGTCACATAGACCAAAATAGACCAACAGAACAGAAAAGAGAGACCAGGAACAAATCCCTTCATGGATGCCTGACTAACATGAAACAAAGTAACCAAGAATACTCAACATATATAAAATGTATGAAATCAACACATTGTATATATAATACATACCTAATGTTTAATGTCAATTATATTTTTAAATAATAAATTAATAAATTTTTATTGTCATATAAAAAGATCTTTGTACCAAAGAAGCAACTATATCATCTTATTTAGAGATAATTAGAGTATTCAAAAATAAGTAAGACAATTTTCTTAAAGAATCATAAGTCAATTAAGAACATTTTTTAAAAATGCTCCAAAAGGCATAGATAGAAGAAAATACAGGACAAAAGGAACAACAACAACAACAAAAACAACAAAAACTATGGAAGATGACACATTTGTATTAGCTACCAATATTAATACCAATAATCACTCTAAATGTAATGACCTCAAATTACCATTTGAAAAACAAATTGTAAGTTTGATTTAAAAATCAAATCCTAGTCATATATATATATATATATATATATATATATATATATAATCTATATGGAGCCCCTCAAATATGGAAAGTGAAAGACAAAAATGGAGAAGGGGTTCATAAATGAGAGTGCAAACTGCGCATAAAGCTTGGAAAGAAGTGAGAACTAGACTGTGGCATATTCTGATTCCCTGAAGATGCCTGAGCTGTCCCTAAGACTATAAAGAGGCCTTGAATAATTTGATAATTTGAAGTTATTGGCTTTGGTATGTATTTCTTTACAAAGATTGGCAGATTATTAAAATGTCTATAATTAGTTGAAAATAGAGGTAAAGAAAATTAAAAATGAGGAGGAGTCAAGATGGCGGAGAAGTAGCAGGCTGAGACTACTTCAGCTAGCCGGAGATCAGCTAGATAGCTTATCTAAAGATTGCAAACACCTGAAAATCCATCGGCAGATCGAAGAGAAGAACAACAGCAATTCTGGAAACAGAAAAACAACCACTTTCTGAAAGGTAGGACCGGCAGAGAAGTGAATCCAAAGCGACGGGAAGATAGACCCCGGGGGGAGGGGCCGGCTCCCGGCAAGCGGCGAAGGAACAGCGCACAAAATTGGGACTTTTAAAAGTCCGTTCCGCTGAGGGACATCGCTCCAGAGGCTAATCAAGGGCAAAGCCCACGCGGGGTCAGCGTGGCCTCAGGTCCCGCAGGGTCACAGAAGGATCGGGGGTGTCTGAGTGTCGCAGAGCTTGCGGGTATTGGAACGGGAAAGCCAGCTACAGAGACAGAGCCGACAGTAAGTAAGCTCACAGCTCGGTGTTACCTTGAACCGGTCGCAGGCTCCGTGAGCTCGGAGCGGCCGGAGGTCAGGCAGACGGGAGTAACTGGGCGCTGTTTTCTGAGGGCGCAATGAAGAGTGGGGCCCTGGGCTCGTGGCTCCTCTGGGCCGGAGACCAGGAGGCCCCCATTTGTATTCCCATCCTCCGGAACTCTACGGAAAGCGCTCAGGGAACAAAAGCTCCTGAAAGCAAACCTCAGTGGATTACTCACCATGGCCCCTTTAGGGGCGGTGCAATTCTGCCTGGGGCAAAGACACTTGAGAATCACTACAACAGGCCCCTCCCCCAGAAGATCAACAAGAATTCCAGCCAAGACCAAGTTCACCTAGCAAGGAGTGCGGTTTCAATACCAAGGAGAGCAGCAGAATTCCAGAGGAGGAGAAAGCAAAGCACGGAACTCAAGGCTTTTTCCCTGTGATTTTTTTTTAGTCTTGCAGTTAATTTAATTTTTTTCTTTTTCGTTTTTTTATCTCGCCTTCTGGTTAATATTTTTTTAACTTTTACCTTTTTCTTTTTTAACGTTTTTTAACTAGTTTATCTAATATATATATTTTTTCTTTTTTATATTTTTCTTAC